>NW_009933807.1:0-11281 GCF_000696875.1 Nestor notabilis | reverse complement strand
GCCAAAGCCAGAGCACTGTCATGTTCCACGGAGGGAAGATGGTGGGTATCTGGCAAAGAACGGAGAGATAATCTTAGACAGAAAAATGAGAATCCTGTATGAAAGGCAAGGAGCTGTTATACTTATTAAACTAATGTTCGTTATTAGTTTATTACACTAAACACGTAAAAATTAATTGCAATCTTTCTCTTGCATCTTCACACCTGATCTCTCAAAGACATGTACAAAATGCCCTTTATAAATGCTACTGGACTGCACTAGCCAAGGACCAGGAGGTGGCAACTTGTTCACAGAACATCACATGTCAGAGCCAAGTGCAAGGCAAGTTTTGGCTAAAGTTTCTGGGGACAATATGGCATCTGACACATTACATATTAAAACACAGCACATTGTCCATACAGAACCAACAGGGCCTTGACTTTTAAAGAACGAAACAAGAGTAAAGTTGCTGTGAATTCAGTTCATTTGCACAGAACATATTACCTTATAGAGTGCTTGGAGATCTACCAAAGATGGGGGCTACCTAAGAGTCACATTTACCCTAACAGCTGCCTAATGCTGCCCTAAGGGAAGGATGACAAAGTTCACTGATCCTGTTGGAATTTCAACCTGTTTCCAAGAAGACAATTATCCCTCTGGAATCTAAAATGAGGTTAATTCAGTCTCAGAGAAGAGCTGGGAGAAAAGTATGGATAGTCATTTAGCAATAGAGGAAGCAAGATTTCTCAGCAGTCTGAAGTGATTTATTCAGTGCTGCACACTGAGCCATTAGACTGGCTGGGAACAAAGCCCAGGAATCGGGACTGCTTCTCATGCAACCAAGCTCACCAGCCCACAGCACTCTTTCTGCATGTACAAGAACTAACAGGAGAAACATACCATTCTCTGGCAGGTTCTGCTCCTTGCTTTCATCAGGGAAATCTTCACTGGCTACAGACTTTGGCAAACCATCATCTGTGCTGTGTTTTAGCTGCTCAGGTGCTACTCTCTTGAACTGCTGCATTCTCTCTACTACCAGCTCTGCTACCCTCATCTTCGACCCTGCGAGTGGTGGTCCCTTTGAGGTGGGCGAAGAGCAGGTCCCTGGCTGTGTAGCAGGATGGAAGGATAATGTAGTCTGGGAACAGCCACGCAGAGTATTTACTACAGGGAGGGAAAGCACCAGAGCTTTACCAGTCAGTTTTAAACACCAAGGTGAGCTGCTGGGAAACTTTCCTCAACAGCAGCCTAAACCAGGCTGCTTCACAACAGCCCTTCTTAAAGGAAGAAGTGAATAATTTGTTTTGCTGTTACATGAGTTTATACTTGATAACCACAGTAACAGTATCAGGCTTCTGTGCCACAGTGCAGTTTAGATATAGATACATCCCTTTTAGAGAAAGGCCCAGAAATCCCATATGCTGGGCTGCATCACAAGCAGCGTGACCAGCAGGTCAAGGGAGGGGATTCTCCCCGTCTACTCCGCTCTTATGACACCCCACCTGGAGTACTATGTTCAGCTCTGGGGCTCCCAACATAAGCATGTAGACCTGTTGGAGCAAGTCCAGAGGACTTGTGCAGATGGAAACACAAAGAACAAGCCTCCTTTGATCAGTGCTGCTGTATGTCCCCTCCAGGTGGGCTTCTGAAGACCTCCACTGAACTACAGAGTCTTTTCCATCCCAGCCTATTTTCCATCTGAACAGTTTGGTCCACTCACCTGACAGAGTCCTCTGGCTACACTCACTGATCACTGCACTTGGCTGGCTAGCAGAGAGAGGGTTTCTCTGTCCATCCCCTTGTATAATCTCACCACCATTACAGGCCACAGCATCACCGTCTTCTTTGCACACCAGTGTTTGTTCCTTTGGTCCCAAATCTTGAGGCAAGTATGCCTCCTTCACAGCTGGTAAGTGATGATGGTTTTGGCTCTTAGCAGCAGCTTTGCCTCTTCTTAATTTGCTTCTTGCTGCAGTGGTCTTTGACCTGTTCTGAGCCCTTTTTGCCACCTCAGCATCCCCAGCTTTTTTCTTCCCTCTACCCAAAATACTTGCCCACAACTCTTTAAAATCATTGTCCTGTTCATCCATTGGCCTGCAGGTTCCAGCAACAATGTGGCCTAACAACACTGTGAGGAATGGAAGGCAGCAGGAGATACCAGAATCAGTTCATCATTTGTAACCTGCTATCTTCACCAATTTCCCTCCACCACCTCAGAAATGTCCATTCTCCAGACTTCAATGAGGTTGACAGAGTGGGCACTTCTGCGCTGTTCCAACAGCTCATTCTTCCACAGTTAATTCACAGCCATTTAGTAGAGCACATTCTCCACAGACCCCACCTGCTTTCATAAGCAGGTTCTTCAGAGGTCTCTAGATTGTAAGTTAAGCATCTCAGTTCATGCAGAGCATGCGCAGGAGCTTCATGATGTGCTTCGAAAAGACACTTAAAAAAGCCCTTAAAAAAAGAAATAAAAAAGGTGGTTATGGATGGTATATGCAGATGCAGTGTGAGGCAGGGTGATGTAGAACTATGAAGAAGGAAAGGATTTGTATAAAATTGTATGATTAGAAAAAACATTTACTGACCCAGAACACCACTCCTATAATTGTACTACAGATATGCACAAGCTACATGAAGAAAGAAGAGAAAGCTTTCAAAACAGGTATCTGATACTGGATAGGCTTTTGTCCTGGAGCTCAGGATTTGAGACTGTCCCTTTTTTATATGCATTCATACTTACATTTACATAACACAAGACCAACGAATGGAGTGGGGAGAAAAAAGGAAGTCCTTCACAGCAAGCAGCTATTCTAGAGTGTAAAATTCTGCTTTGTGGCACCGCAGCTTTAAAGAGAAGAGACTGATCTCATTTTGAGAAGCAAACAAAGGCAGTTTCTGGCATTCCAAAAGGATTTCTAGGACAAGTCTGAGAACAATTCTATCAAACATGTTCATCCTTTCTCTCCTCTTACCTACATGACTGCTCACCTTTGGGATTAGCTCTCCTGCTAACTAATACTGAACCCATCTTCCGAGTACTCAATAAACCATGGCACTGACCATGTTTCACAAACTGCTGTCAAATACACAAGCTAAACAGACTAAACAAATAGTATTTTTAAATTAATTTCTTAATCTTTTCAGCTACACTAAGAACAGCAGGACTAGCCAGGGGTTACTTGGAAGTGCACTGAGTACAATGTCCAGATGGAAATGCCGTCAGCCCCCAGGCAACATTAAAACTAGGTCTCTATTCTTAGGCATTTTGATTGTCCTCTTCTTCCTAGTCCTAAGTTCACTCTGGTTCTGGCTATTTTAACAGAGGTTTTATATTGCTCCCAAACCCTATTTCTTTCAAGCCTAAACCAGAGTGTTTCACTTGGAATGGCAGCAGCTGTGGTTCAGTTTCTCCAGTAAAGCTCTGGGCACAGGAAGACTCAAAAAGCAGGAAAAACACATGTGAGATTGTTTTCTCAAATGGCTTGGCTGCAGACATGCGAGGCTGAGGAATGCTGGTTACACACTTTCGTGGGTCAGCCTTTCCTATAAGCAATTACAGATGTTAATGGATTTATTTATTTTAAACTCAGGCTCCCAAACCAGCAGAGGATTTTGCTGTGAATCTTGGAGTCATTTCCTGTTAGAGAGAAACTGAAGTTTTATGTAGCCAGTTCATAAATTTAGTTTTCCTGGACAGAATCTTGGTGTAGTTATCACAGTAAATTTACCATTTTCTTCTAAGCAGGAGACAGCATGTGCAGAAAAGCAGAATCTCACATCCTCCATGGCTTTAAATACCTCTTACAGATGCACTTGTACTGGCGTATTATTTATGGTGAGCTCCTGATATTAAACTTTGAAACAGATCAGCACTTTTGCATTTGCAATCAACATGCAGTGCCCTATGTAGGCCAAGTCAGACATACAAATGATGCAAAACTAAGAATGTATCTGTCTTACTCCTCCCTTTCCAGACCTGTATTTAGAGGCTCCTGCTCTGTTCAACATCTCAATGTTTCTGCTGCTGCTATTGGTGTACCCAACAGCCAGCCTCAGCAGTAGTTTGTAGAGCTTGAAAAGTAAAAGCTTGGAAAGTAGCTTCTTTCAGTAGAGTATTAACTCATTTTGGAAGATTTTAGGACTCAACAAATCACAAAGCTGGTCAAACAAAATAAACAGCACCACTTACCTATCCACTTAGATGCTAAAACTACAGCCCAGCTGTGCCCTTCAAGTAAATGTGGATCAGTGAAGCGGTACCAGTAAGAATGAAAGATGGAACCCGGAAAATGGAAGGAAAAGGCTAGATTTAGAGTGTTCTGTACTGACTGCTCTTTTTGCTTGAGTTCCAAATTGCAGAGGGAAGGAGACAGCTCTAATGGTGCTAAGTTCTGCCACTTCCATTGATCCATGTACCTGAACCATGTGAGGATCTGCTCAGCTTAATGAGCAGCACTGCTGCAGAGAAAGCCCAGAACCCTTCAGAAGGCACAGCAGGTCAGACAGACTAGACAAAGCCCTGAGGAACCTTGTCTGAGCCCATAGCTGACCCTGATTTGAGCAGGATGTTGGACTAGAGATCTCCCAAGTCACTTCCAGCTTGAGTTATCCTAACAGCCTACAAACAGTCCATCCTTGCGTTTTCCACTGGGACTAATTTTGTTTCCTGGTAACTTTCTTTAAACTAGAACTGCAGCAAATAATTCCTACAGAAATCCATCAATGTTATTATCATAACCCTCTGGCCACACAATACCCTCACCTTTTTGATCCTGCCATTTTTAGGCTCACAGAGATCTACTGAATTGGGTTCTCTGGTTCACTGAAAAAAATCCAGGAGGAAGTATGCAAAGAGTATCCCTTTTCATCAGTCTGTTTGCTTCCTTTGTACTTCATTGACTGTCTTCTGTTGAGATAAGGAGGACAAAAGCTCCAAATCTCTTTAGACCACTCAGTATCTCACTAAATTGTATATATCACATCTTCCAGTGTCTGTGCTCTAAAAGAGTCCCAGTCATTTCTCTTTTCTTAGGAGAATCCTTCTGGGCCCCTAACCATCTGCTGATACTGCTGCTGAGGAAGTTTTGTATTGTTCACATTCCCTCCCCATCGACGCCTCACAGATCCCAACGTCTTCTTTGCTTTGTTTTGAAAGCATTTGCTTGTTGAGAAAAGGTTTTACCTGAACAGAGATGCCTAGGACTCTTTCAGTATCTGGTATCAAGGTGTTCATATGATTTACCTGTTTTCCCACCCCCATGCTCTGCTTACACTCCTCCATGCTAAGTTCATGACCCATGATGCATGTTACCTGCAGCTTGGAGCCTGCTAGAACCACCTCTGATCTCAACGGAGCTGAAAAATCTGCGTCACTGCCCAGTGGGACCACCAGGCACATGTGGAGGTACATTCAGAATGAACCCTTGGATGCTCTTTGCTACTTTTCAGCCAGACTCCTCCCTCAGGTCATTTACCATTCACGATACCGTTTACCATTCTGTATCTCTTTCCACTTTTCAAAGGACTTCTGAGCAAGCTACATTAATCCGTTCTTTATTTCCTGATTTGTTGACAAATTCAAAGCACTCCATTAGACTCGGCAAGGCAGTCTTGGAGAAATAAGGCTATCATATTGATAAGATGCTATCAGGTGAAAAATACATGAAGACAGACACCTACAAACAATTTAATGATCATTTCAATCGGTTTAGTAGGTACATATAAAAGACTTACTGCCTTGTAATTACTTCGTTCAATTGTAGAATCCTTCTTAAAAACAAAACAAAAAACACCAAACAGCAAAACCCAAACAGGTAGAACATCTGCTACCCTGCCACCTTTCAGAGCAGATTCTCTTTTAACAACGGAAAGCATATTTCTACCAACAGTCCACAACTTGACTCTCTTCTGAGCTCTCAAATATACACCATCTGGACCTGCTCACTTGCTGTTTTAAATTATTTGTTCCAGGAACAATTCTCCTGCCACTTCAGCTTCCAAGAATATGTCATCATTATGGCTAGAATGTTGCTGATCAATGCTAGGTAGACCTCAACAACTTGTACCCAGCAGATATCTTCTCCCCTCTTGACTCCCTCAGTGGTGCCTCAGTACATATCGTCCTCAATTACTAATCTCTAAAGAAAGCCTGACTCTATACCTTCAAAAGAGGGAAATGCCATGCCACCTTGGGAGCAATTTCCCGGCTTTCACAAGAAATGCTAGTACAAGTGGGATTGTTTAACACTAGAAAGCAAGGCAAAAAGTAACCTTTGTTTTCATACATACCGTTTCCTTGTAGTGAAAGAACAAACTACCCCATCCTGCAGACAAATCCTCTCCCCCATCTCCACTGGAGACACAGTCCAGCAGGGAGTTGCATTCCTAACTGGCTGTAGAAAGACCTAGTGCTGAGTTTGCAGCACCTGTCTCCCCTAGGCAGGAAACATGGAGCGAGGCTGTGTTTGTGTGCCAGGCAGTGGGTTGCTACAGGAAGAGTGGCACCCTTCTTGTCAGGAGCAACTTCTCCTGCTTCCTCCACCAACGACATCAACATAGGAGCGGTCTTGACAGTCCTGTAAGGCTGGCCAGAATGTAACGGAAAGCCAAAGAATGGGATCAAAGTGACAGATACCACCTAAGTCTTCAGAAATTAGTTAACTGCCACGGCCTGCATGAACCTGGGCTGCTAATTCCAGTGGTGACAGCAGACAGGATGATGGGATGCATGCTGCTGCTGCATTGGCACTAAAAGTATTATTGCCTTCCCCTTTCTTTGTGAAAGCTGTGGCCTGCAGATCTGAAGGCTGGTAGCAAAACTTTCAATCAGGCCAGTCCAAATACTGCAAAGGGAAAGAATTTCTGCAGCGTTTGTTCTGGAAACCACACCAGAAGGCAATCCCTAAGGATTCTTCCAGACCAAATCCTGTAACAAAAAAATCTCCCACAGGTTCCTGATGGAGAAGAACCTATATGTCAACAGTATAACTTCTGAAAAAGCACATTAACCTCCATACTTTTAGAGACTCCTCCCTACAGCCTGTTCTCTCCAAGTTCCTGCACTAACCAATACCTTTATCGCCAACACTACTCTGCAAAGACACACCACCAGACCTGTTCAGCACAGGGTCTCTGTGTTTAAAGAAGTGCAAATAAATGTACAGTGAAGACAGCAGTGCTTATTCTGTAAGGAAAGAGCAAATATAAGTATGGAAAAGAAATTCAAAGTCAGGTACCAACCCTCATGTCTTGGTCTCTGACGGCCTTCCTGTGCCAGAAAAGGATGACAAAACCAGACGTAGAAAACAGGAAATGACAAATTAACTCAAGTCTATATAAGCAAGGAAATGATATCTGGAAATTCATCATCAGATTCTAAGGAGCAATCTTAGCATTGACCAGTATCAATGTCTACCTGACACTACCCACTTCCATTACCCGATATCCCATCAGAGTACCGTGCTCCCATTTCTTTTCCAGACTATCCTCCCCCTGCTAGTACCTTGTACATATGGCAAAGCATTTCATAGCCAGTAAAAAAATCTATCACATTCAAGGCATGAATTTTAAATCGCTACTTGCATGACAAAATGTCCCTCTACCTTTCAAACACTGAAGAGACTAACCTTACTTCATAAAGCACTCCACTGAAAAAGAAAATCTTTACTTTCTACCTCCTCTGGAAGGATAAAGGGGAAGTGGATATAAAAATAAAAACTAACAGTTGCTCAGGTGCAAATGCTCATGGTTTATGCAAACACAGTAGATGCAGATCAGTGTTTCAAAAATGCATCTGGTGCTTCAAAAATGCTTATTTGATTTCACTGAAAACAACAAGAAATTATTAATCTAAACAGAAAAATACAATTGAGAATTAAGGACTGAATAAAAACATCTCAGAAGAGGCCAATAAGAGAACAATACTTCTTAAAACCTAATTTGGTTTTCAGAGAAATAAATCAGAGTAATAATAAAAACAAATATATAAAATAATAGCATGGTAAGGGAATGGGATAACACTGAATACAGACAATGGATTTTATTAAAACAAGAAGGAGGTAAAATTACCTAAGATTTTTTATCTGGATAGAAAAGTTAAGGACTTTCCAAAAGATCTTTTGGTGTACATCAAAACCAAAAAGAAAAACCTACCAAGACCATTAGATCATTATAAAACAAACTGTAGAACTGTTAATATTGAGAATACTAAACATTCTTACAATATCCATGCCACAATGTAGTAGCCTATTCTAACAGCAATCCAAAGCATACTGAAAAGCAGCTATTGAAGGTGTTTCTGTCAACAGAATCAGATCACTTGCAAGTAGAAGTCAGTGTGATTTTTCAAGACGGAGAATTAGCGAAGTAAACACCCATCTTTCAGACTGAGATCAACACCAGGCTGTGAAAGAAATGGCTTAGATGGGAACTGATGAGTAAAGATGGATAGTAAAATTAATACTAATCAACACAGCTTTATGAAACCCAAGATCTTCTACGCTACGCTAATACGTTTTTAATGAGACCTCTACATGTTAACACAGGTGCAACCCCTTTGTAAACCATTAAAGAAGTATCAAGGGACAAAATGATTAATTAAAAGCATACAAAATCAATATAACACATTTAGAATTACTAAAATGTAGCTAGGTAAGTTTCAAAATGCAACTGCAAACAGCACTTGATGCATTGAGGGCATTATGTTTCTAGCAGCATCCCACAGGGATTAACTCTCCGCCTATCTTGTTTTTCTATCACTTAGACTTGGGGAATGAGTTGGAAGAGACATAAACTACCACTGATCAAGCTGTCTGGTCATGCAGAGGAGGGAACCGTTAGAGTTAATGGCAGAGAGGCAGAATGAAGCAGACCACTTTACCACTTTTTGGTAAACCACTGCAAATCTCAGTACAAAATCCCTGTTTTGGGACAAGGCCATACTTACAGGATAGGTAAATCTATCCTGGGAAACAACAATTACAAAGGAGTTCAGAGTCCAGACAGATGTCAGAACAATGGCAGGTCCCTGTGGGAGTCTGTAGCCATATCAATACAAAAGGTTCTATTTCTCTTGTAGTGGGTACTTGGGAAAACTGTGGTGCTATTGTTGCAGTGAACCTATGGCATGGTTTGTCCCAGAGAGGAAGCACTGCCCACAGCACACCAAGCCAGTGGCACATGGCTGAGGAACAGGGCTGGTTCAGGCTGCCTTTTCAATCGCCAGTGCATAACCTCACCCAGCCATCATTCTTCCACACTGACCACAACGTGACCTTGTCTCAGGTGTCCAACACCACTCCCACACGGGTAATTCTGACCATGTCAAACAATTCTATCATTTTGTGGATCAAGAATAGAGCAATAAGTGTTATGGATGTTTGCAGCAAGAAAAAAATCAACTGAGTAATTAATGAAGTGAATATAAAGAGAAGTAAGAACACTTCAATGTTATAGATCCAAGCCATCTCCTTCCACGAAGACAGTGTTATTCTAAAGGGCACATTCACTGTGTGTCAGTTCTACTGGTATCATTTTTTTCCAACAAGTATATTGTCTGATTGGTGGTTATCACCACAAACCCAAATGTAAGGTGAAATTTAACACAGCATCTTGATTTCCGCACATTCTCTAAAATAGGAAGATTCTTGCATTGGAAAGGCAACCAAACTCATGGATTTCTACAGGTGAACTAATAATGTATCTTTTACACTAATATTTCATTAATTTATAACAATTAATAACTAGCTGTCAGCTAAAACCACATACAAGAGCTACAACAAAACACACAACATGTTATTTTGTGGACATGCTTCTTTCTGGTGTTTCCAAGCTGTTACATCTGTTCTCCATACTCTAGCACCCATCACAAACAGGCTTTGTTCAACTATTCTGAAAATACATTTGTACATTCCTTCCTACTAAAATATCTTCTCTTTTTATTACCTTAGTTCTTTCACCTTCTCAATATCCAAATATATTGTTACCTAGAGACTGATCTGAATGTTCTGGGAAACTCTGGTACCAACGACCTCAGGGATGTGCAGATGTGTATTGTCCATGGACTGCTATGATAACAGTAAGAGGTCAGGTCTCAGGCAATGATGTCAATCTCTTTGTGTCCAATTTTCAGAGAGAAGTCTGGGCAAAAGCCTTGCCTACAACTGAGAACCCTGAAGCATAGTTTGATTTTCACAAACGTACAATAATGTGTCAAACATCCTGTTTAAATTGCTGTTTTCTACCATTTGACAGTTTCTTTTTCTACAGGAAAAGGTGTAATGAAAACTGACCCAGTGGGAAAAGCAAATGCTTGAAAGAACTTGAGGTCCATTTTCTTCCAAATATAAAGCCCATGATATATTTTTTCCTGTTTCTGCCTCTGATACATCCATGTAGTGTAAAGCAATAAACTGACTTCTGCCTCTCCAGAAAACTGTTTTAATCCACACAGCAAAATCAAAGGGGAGAGCAGGGAGATGAAGAATAGGATTATAAGTAGATATGAAAGCCAATCACTGAACTTTTTGTAATCAAAACTGAGGGTTTATACAGGAGCCAACAGACCGAATATCAGCCAACATTTCTACCTTTGGACTCTACTAGAGGCAAACTATTCAGTACAAATAACATGTTTTTGCCCAGAAAAAGTGTAATTTTGGCTTTATTTAAAACCAGCATGGTTAAAAGAAGCACCTGTGTACCTGCAGAACCAAGGACAAAGTGTGGTCAGTAAACCAGCTGGCACCACTGCTTCCTCTCAAGGCAGGGGGTTCCCCGCATGCTGCTCCTTGGGCCCTTGAGCCTGGAAGAGAAAGATAAAATTCCACATTGCTACATGAAGCAGCTGACAGACTCCTCATAGAATGGTCAGGGCTGGAACAGATCCTCAGAATGGTTTTCCCTTTTAACACTGCTAGAAATAAGTTTGCTTCGAGACTGGATCATAGAATCATATAATCCTAGAAAGGTTTGGGTTGGAAAGGACCTTAAGATCATCCAGTTCCACCCCCTGCTATCGGCAGGGACCCCTTCCACTAGACCGGGTTGCTCCAAGACTGTGTCCACCCTGGCCTTGAACACTGCCAGGGATGGGGCAGCCACAGCTTCTCTGGGCACCCCGTGCCAAGCTTTTATTGAACCTTCCCATCAGTCATTGCACACTACACTCTGACACCCGCACAACCAGCCCTTCCATTGAACCACTCTGCCTCTGTCACTGAGTTTCTGCTTTTGATGCCATGTTAACATCAACGCTGGCGCTTCACCCTACCGAGGAGCCGCAGCGCAACAATGAGCCACC
>NW_009933806.1:2674-7603 GCF_000696875.1 Nestor notabilis | reverse complement strand
TTCTATGATTCTATGATTCTATGAATAATGTGCCTTTTCATTTTGTAACTTCTATGATTCTTTCAACCTTTATCCAGTTGCAGTGTCACACTCTCACAAGTATACTTTCAAGTACTGAAATGACACACACTAGGATAACTTCACATTACTGCATATTCAGAAGAATCATCATGTGACAGCAACCAATAAGTATTCCAAAAACATTTTACTGTGATATATGTATATAAGAGAAGCCATTGAAAAAGCTCTCATAAATCTGAATCATTCTAACTCCTACCTTCCTATTCCATCTTCAGATTTCTATCATCATACTGCTAGAAAAGAATGCTGTAGTGGATAGACACCATGAAAGGACTCATTACATGCTCATTAAAAAAAAAGTAGCATTGACTTTTTTACCTCCAATGTAGGAGGTCCTGTGAAGAATGTGCAATTACTCCCATGTGAAGAAATGTCCATTTTCTCACTTCGGTTACTGAATTTGAAACTACAGTGGTTTTCATGCTGAAGTACATGTGTTAAAAACCAATGGCCCAGGTTTGGTTACTTAAATGGGAAATTAAAAGCAGAATCAAAGGATAAAATTGAAATGTGTCTCTGTTATCTTCCTTAGCACTGTGATGTGAAGAATAAATACCTGCTTTTACAGAATTCAAACACTCTAAAAGCTTGCAAAAACAACAAAAAAAAGCAGCAAAGCAAAAAGATAGAAAAGAATATCCATAATATCCCTTACTTGAGAAACTTTAAAGAATTTAAGAAAGTATTTATACCCAACCTTTGAAATTCATAGCCCTTAGAAATACCTTATGCTAGTATTAGTTTTTTATATTAGTTATTTATTATTTTATTCTAGTTTATAAACTGCTATGTATGTATTCTATTACTCTTAATAATACATACATGCCATATACAAAGTATACTTAGAAATACACATTACAGAGATGAAAAATATTTTAAAAATCTCAAAAAACACATACTTTTGATGGCTTATAAGCCAAGTCCTGAAACGTAAATGCAACCAGTTACCAACACTCAGGGTAGTAATCAAAGGACAATATGTAACTTATAGTTAGCAAGGGACTCATAAGAAGTATTCAAGGGCTAACTATTACTTCTGTAAGAGGTAGCAAGAAAGCTTTAATCACACTGTAGATTTAACAGGAATTATGGTTTGTCCTAGGTTCAGGAGTGGCAGTAATTTTTCTCCTTCTTAGTGGCTGGTGCAGTGTGTCATTTTGACTTTCAGCCTGGGAACACTGGTAACACCGATGTTTTTAGTTGTTGCTGAGTAATGTTTATTCCGACCAAGGACTTTCTCAGTCTCATGCTCTGCCAGGGAGGGGGCGAAGCCCAGAGGAAGCAGAGACAGGACACCTGACCCAAACTGGCCAAAGAGGTATTCCATACCACAGCACGTCATGCCCAGTATAGAAACTGGGGAGAGTTACCCGGAAGGCCCAGATCGCTGCTCGGGTCGGGCTGGGTATCAGTCGGCGGGTGTTGAGCAGTTGTGTCCTCTCCCCTTGTTATTTCTCTTATCATTATTATTATTGGTGGTAGCAGTAGTGGTTTGTATTATACCTTAGTTACTGAACTGCTCTTATCTCAACCCATGGGAGTTAGATTCTCCGACTCTCCTCCTCATCCATCCGGGAGTGGGAGGAGGAAGAAGGTGGGGAGTGAGCGAGCAGCTGCGTGGTTCTGAGTTACTGGCTGGACTTAAACAATGACTCAAAGCTCACTTGAAAAAGTAAGAGTCCCCTTTTCATCATTTCAAGTGCCCAAAGAAGTAATTAATAGCTTTTTTAAAAGTGCTTGGGAGGCTGGATGTTTAAAGGAGACTTGTATCAACAGAATTTCAGCATTTAATATCCTGATGTACTTTGGAGTATCCCAGTGAGTCCTCTCTCACACCCAAACCCATTTAAACTCAAGCTTTATATAACTTGTAAGGGTAAAGGGAGGAAATGACACAAAGATAAAAGGACTCATGGCCCTGATATGTAGACCATCAATTATTTCTGTCTATTCCAAACAAACTTATTCCCTTAGAGAAGTTGAGCTTTTCAGCCTGTAAATGAATAAAGATAAGTCAGGTTTAACATAGTTGCAGACAACCATTAAAATTAATGTAACCAGAGATCAACTGAAGCATTTACAATGTGCATAAGAAATTATACATTTTTCTCTCTTCACTTTTACATGAAAAGAATGTTCCCTTTCTACTCAGATGTTGCTGTTGTTTTATTTTTGCTTGTGTTTAGTACAGTGTGAAGACATACACAGTTGCATGCTTTCTCACGGATGCTTGCCTTTGTTCTTGCTAGTTTTGTTGTTCAATTAATATCAAACAAAGGTCAATCTGACAAAGTATAGGGTTGGTGTTTGTGTATGGAAAAACATAATGGAAAACTTGTAGTAACAGGAGTCCCATGTGCCAAAGAAAATGTTAAAAAGCCTCTCCTTAGTGACAAAGTGAGCTTCATTTGTACTGCATAAGTACCCTACTACAAAAGCAGTCGTGGACTTCCATGGGACTACTATGAATATGTTTGTAATATGATTAGGCAGGCAAAGCCCTCCTAAAGTGCTGCATCACTAGTCTTGTGACTGTTATACTGCTGTAGTGGGACCTCTTAGACTTCTAGTGGGCTGAAATAGCACTACTTATAAGTGTACTTATGTCTTACTTAAAATGAAGAGAATCTTGCTGGCTGATGTCATGAGGCTTAAAGAATGGTATTAGTGTTACAAGTAGTGACAGATTTTTACTCACTTTACTTCTGTGATTCGAACGTCAGTGTTACTTTACAATTTTTTAATCCTGTGGAATAGAGTTAAAAATAAATCCCTGTTTGCCAAAAAATAGAAAACACTTACTGATCAAACAGATTAATTTAATGCCCATTTGTGAATCACTAATATGGTATTCTCCTGGCGGGGGCAGTGGAAGTATTGCTGTGGGACTACCAGCCATGGTACTACACCACATCAGCTAGAATTTCTGGAGACTTCTGGATTTGCATTTTCTTTGTAGTTTCATTAACATAATTGGAAAACAGACTTAATTAGTGTTTTAGCACTATTCATTTTGTTGTATTTTAATTTTTTTTAATTCCTAAAGAGATGTTCTTTCACTGGGGTAAGATATTGATTTGACAACCTATGAAAAATCAGGCTGTCTTTGCAGCTACACAATGAGCATGTATAAAGCTAAGTAACAAGCCGGGTTTACTCATCAGATTTTGGTGTGGTTTTTTGTGGGTTTGTTTTTGTTTCTGCATGTTGGGTGTTTTTTACTATTTGTTGATCTTCTGTGACAGATTTTCTTCTCAGTTCCTAAATGTGTGAATATCTGGGCTTCATTCTCCCCTAACTGCTAAACAAGTGCTTTCAGAAAAGCACACCTTTTAAACTCTCTCAAATCAGGCACACAAACCCATTACTGCTCTAAAAGAACATACTATTATTCCTAAGTATGGGATGACAGTAGGTATCTTTATGCTTTTTCTCTCCATGACATGCTATGTTTAGTGTTTTCCCATGTCTTCCAGTCATGAAGCTTTGTAGTCCATACAAGTATACTGCTCTAATGGAATAATGCTAAACAAATAGTCCTGAAAGTGCCATTTATCTCCAT
The DNA here is from genome assembly GCF_000696875.1 of Nestor notabilis. Classification (NCBI taxonomy): domain Eukaryota; kingdom Metazoa; phylum Chordata; class Aves; order Psittaciformes; family Psittacidae; genus Nestor; species Nestor notabilis. The sequence goes on along the minus strand of NW_009933806.1, from coordinate 3,960 downwards.
CAAAACCTTTATGCCCATTTCAGTTTATGATTTTTGTATGGTTTTCCTCTTAGGTTTTGGGCCTTTGTTGTTTGGGGGTTTTTTTCTGACCAAACTGACCTTAGCAGAAATTTTTTATCTCTTTTTTTCACAGAATCTTTGTCTTTACAGACAATACTCTCAGCTGGTGTCACATATGATGACTCTACTGATCCACCAGAACCGTGAATGAGGTTGTCAGCTCATTTTATGCAGGACTTCAGAAAGCAAACATGGTAAAAAATCTAACTTACTTATTACTTGGCCAGATACGAATTAGCGACCTGAGGGTGAAAGACTTCATTTCTTTTTGTTTGTCATTTGATTGATTGTCATTTGATTAATTTATTCTTCTATTTAAATTCATTTATTTATTATAATAGAAAAAAGTTTTGCAAATGAAAACTAAATGTAACTATCACATTAGTAAAAGTAAAAAAAAATTATCTACTTATAATTACTTTATTGGCTCAGTAAATGATACTGCCTCCAAAACACCAACTGTGAAGGATGCTGAGAACTTGGACATAAAAAAATAAACAAAAGCAACAAGACATTTGCAGACATTTGCAGCACATAACTAACATCACCCAAATACTACAACTGTTGTCCCCTTAGCCTCATCTGGACAGTAATGTATGACAAAAATTTGAGTTCCTAATGAATCAATTGTTCAGTGTAGATGCATAAAATCCTCATGCAGTCAGCTTAGGTGTCTTTCAAAACCTGCAGGAAGATTGCTTCTGGCTAACTCAAATAACTAAACAAGTACACAGAATGCTTGAATTGAAAGATATTACTTGAGAAAATATTTTAGTTTCTCATATATGACCTTTACTTTTTCCATTCTGATGTTGTGTAGATCTGGTTAATGCAGGACTAACCCAAGTTCTTCTTCTAGAAATAAATAAGAGATTAAGAATTTAACCACAATGCCAAAGTGTTAGAGAATCCACAGTAAGTCGTGGTCTCTTAGGATAATCCTTCTCTGCTCTAGCTGATTAGTCTGTCCATTTATTAGACTGCAACTTTTACTTGTGTCAATTGCTGTTACATAGGAAATGTTAGATTTCTTTTACTACTTTAAAATTAGGTAGTGCCACATTTTCCAAAATATAAATGAAATTAATCAAAGAGATAACTCCAAAAAATAAATCTTTCCCTGTATCTGTTAAATCCTGATATAATAGACTGAAGAGGTGGATGCCCACACAAAGAAAACTAATATTTATGCAGTAAAAAGGTGTGTTGGATTTTATGCTGAAGAC
>NW_009933806.1:0-2643 GCF_000696875.1 Nestor notabilis | reverse complement strand
CAGCAGGACTAAACTGCTATAGCTTTGTGGAAATGAATCGCAGTGGCCACAACAAATGTAATAGCAGTGGGAACTGTGTGAAGGGAGCTGGCTGAGCAATGATAATCCAAGATGCCTTTTGTGAATGTTAGAGGGCAGCTTGTTAATCAGAAGTTGTTAAAACAGTTGTTTGAAATGTTGCCACTGGACAGGGTCTTTCTAAGCAAATGAGTAATCCTGACAGTACTAATGATACTAATTTATCACTGAGGTTCTGTTTGTGTGTTTTGTAGTTTCCAATCTGTTACAGGAAAATGGTGGTGGCTGGTTCAATGCTTGTTTGGTTGAGTTTTTTTAATGAACATTTTAAGTACATAATTTTACTTCATTTGTGCCAGAAAATTGCCCAAACACCTTCATTAGAAATAAGGCGAATCTGTTCAATACTATCTGAACAGCAGGCAGTATATGCTTTATTGAACAGAAGAGCTTTAACAAACCTTATCCTGTATGCATGTTTGTGCTATCAGACTCTGTTTATGTACTCATAAGTTTAGGGAAAATATGGGTGCTGCTACATAATAAACAGTGTTTTGTTACCCTTCTTTTTTTATCCAGGTGGTTGATTATATGGTATGGGATATTTTTGCAGGTGGTATAGAAAATCATATATACCAGCTGCTGCACCCACTGAGCAACACTTTGCTAAATGACACAGCACCGATCACATATAACCACATCTAATGACTCTAGAGTGGTATCTTTACTAGATGTATCTTTTCCTCATTGAGAAAGAGCCTTCACAAAGACTTTTACCTGCCTTTGTTTTTCCTGCATGCTGTGCTAGGTAAAAGGAAGAAAATATTCAGGAGAAATATAAGTGATTTTAAAAAAAGAACACCACAACAGTACAAAGCAAGCTAGCACAGCAAAGATGAACCATGTACTGGATGGCTTGGCGTGCTGCCATTAACACTTGGCATAACTCATTTGCTGCTGGCACTGGAAATGTTAGATGTACTAGCCATTGGGCCACTGCTATAAGCACTTTACTATGTAGAATCAATATCAACATGCTGCATAAACAACTGGATAAACCTTGTACAAAAATGATAGCAAATAACATTTCAATAATTTCACATATATCTGAAAATATAATAGTTTGACATCACTATTTGTACTGTGTCTGAAGGTCCTGATTATCACTGAGCAGCATTAAATTTAGATTACTGAACATCACTCCTGTGTTTGCTTTACCTGAGTATGATGGGTGTGGAGAAAGAAGCTGGACAAAATCTCTCTTCTGTTGGTACCTTATGGGAGGACACCCAGGGTATTTGTTGCTATTTGTGCAGTTAACAGTCATATTGGTCACTTGCTTGCTTCAGTTAATAGTGGATAAGCTGTCTGCTTCCTGTCCCTGTTGTAATTAATGAAAGTAGAGATTAACTGTCTCTTTACTTCCGGTACTTCTTGTTCTGAAGCACTGGATACATTAGCAAATGGTCAAATTTGGTTCTGGTGTGGCCAGTAGATTAAGAAGTTTGTGTAGCTGAATGGAGCAAGTCTGTTACATCTTCTCCTTAACTTTTGCAGAGAAATTAATATTTTTGAGGAAAAGATTGCCTATGCTTGGATTTCCTGAAATTCCTTGTATTTTAGATAATGATGACACTGTTTCTGATGCCTAACCAAACAATATGGTTGCTACTTTCTCATGAAACATGGTTATAACACAACTCAGTGATATAACAAGTTTTGTGTGAAAGACATGTAAGATCATGCACTTGTGCCAAAACTCCAAGTTCTTGAAGTTAAATGCTGTGCTTCAAGTCCTCTAAATCCATCTAAACATGTGGACTCTTTTACTCAGTTGGAAGCTGTCAAATCACAGAAGATTTAAATGACCCCATGCAGTACTGCTCCCTGCTGTGGCTGATGAAGAAGACACACAGTAACTTCAGCGACATTATTATTTTCTTTCTCATAATAAAGTGTCCTCTTTTGTGCAAAAATAACGTAGCATTTTCACCAATAGTTTGCCTTTATTAAATAATATGTACAATTAAGTGGTACTATCTATGGACAAGCTTTCTAAAAGAAGGAAACAGAACTGCCTCAATTCTGACTTTTCACTGGTCTGAGTGAATATAATGAATGCAAACTGATGTTGGCAAGGACAGAAACTGATGAAATAGATGGACTGTGTGAGAAATGCCTTTTTACATCTCTAAAATGTATGAAATGGAGGAGAAGAAACTACTCCCTTTGTTAAATTATTCGGATTAATTACAAAAAGAAAATAAAGGCAAAGGAAGCCGCATATGTAACTATGCATTCATTTACATGAAACTAAGTAGTAAAAGATGCTTAAACTTCTTCTGGTTCTCGTCACATTTTATTTTGTTTCAGCTATCCAAGACCTTTTTTTTTTTCTTTTCTTTTTTTTTTCTTGCTGCCACTATCAGTCCTTTCAGGAGCATGTTGACAGCTTTGAGCTGACAGAGAATCATTATAATCAGTGAAGAAGATATAAAGTCACAATGAGAAAGGAATTCATGTTTACAGTAGTGGGGACCACACACTGTGATAGTTTGCATTAGAAACTCAGCAGGGGGAGTGTGAAAACCTGTAGCATTTGTCGTGGTTCAAACCCAGCCGGCA
>NW_009933805.1:19644-30068 GCF_000696875.1 Nestor notabilis | reverse complement strand
GCCTCCAACACCCCTCCCCTCCAAGAAAAAACAACCAAACCCCAGAACCCAACAAAAACAAAAGGGAAAAATCCATTTCAAAGACTCAGATGGTCTTAAAAGTCCATCTCTTATTGTAAATTTTCTTGCTTAGATATACCCCAAGATTGAAAAAGCTCTTCTGCATTTAATTGTTCAAGAATTTCTATTTTCTGATTATCATTTTATAAAACCATGACCCACTATTTAACGTTGACATCTTGATTCTTGAGAGAATACGTAATCTTTATAACAATGTGTATTACAGACAGCGTAGGATTTCTAGGCAACTGTGGACATCCAAAGCTTAATTTTACTGGTACATTGCCCATATTCGGCACCTGTGTCCTGCAGTCTCAGCACTGGCCTATCATAGAATATTGTAGACATCTCCACCCAAACACTTTAGACAAATCATCTCGGGCGATTTCAAATTAAAAGCTTGTAAAATATGTAACCTCTCCTAGTTTTTGCAATTAATAGGGTATGTCTGCAATTAGCCTGACTTACAGAATGCTGCACTGTTGTCATTAAAAGATGTTTTGTGAAAGTGCTGCTGTTATTATGGAGGCTCAAGAGACCAATCCCTCCTAGAGGGCAAACAGTGGACTAGTAGAAAACAACAGCCATAAATCACGTTGTCAGGTAGCAGAGAGAACAGAAGTGAAACACAGGCACATGAAGGCCATTCACTGTAAACACACCACAGCAGAATCCTAGTCAGGATTTACTGAACCTGTAATTAATTAAAGTTTCCTTCAAGCTAAATTTTTAATAAACAAGGATTTGTGCTGACAATGAAGAAATACACCACCACAATTTTATCAACTCGCACTGCAACACTTATTAACTCTCATTTTACTGCACCGGGTACTTTTTCAGAGGTTGCCTTCACTTTAGTTGCTGCTCTTGGAATAATGTTAAATATTTTAAAATATGGTAACAGATTTAATATTGATACACACTGGTTTGAAGCTGTGGCATTCCAGGATTTATACTATTTTACCATGTATTCTTTAATTCACAATTTCTTTTTGGTTAGATTCAGACATGTTTAATTCCCCTCCCACCACCCAAAAAAAAAAACCCCAAAAAAACAAAACAAAACAAAAAAACAAAACAAAAAACAAAAAAAAAACCCCAAAACTTTAATGAAGTATTTCAGGACATCTGTTTTTAAACAAAAACATGAAAAAATATTATTAATAACAACAAACTTGAGAGACAAATCCTACTAATGCCAAATGATAATCACAGCAGTTTCTAGCTTTGAAATTCTGAACTGTGGCCTTTAAAAGGTGCTAATGAGCTAAGGAACGTCCAAGTAGATTGAGTAATTCTGATCTTGCATTTCTGTTCAGCACAGTATTTCAGGCCTTTATGATTCAAGGACATTTGCTCCTAATTTAGGATGATAAGTTGCTTCTGTTGCCTTGTCTTCTCTGGGACACATGTAATATACAAAGACTGGAAGATTTTTGGCAAGCACTGTTTCTTAAGGCTAAAATGCTTATGGTTTATTCTAAGGACACACCTCCAATGTTTTTTTCCTGTTGGCACCTTGCTGTAGCTACAAGTTTGTTTCTGAAGTTACAAAAACAGAACAATTTTTTGACTGATGCTCAGAGTAATCAGGTTTATCTTTTTTAGCATAGTTCTTAAAATTTTTTTAAGAGGACTTGAATTCTGTAATATCATGTATCAGAAATGGTAATTTTCTTAAAGAGATGTGTATGTTAAGCCTGAACTAGACTAGTGATAACTACATAATTCTCTAAACATTCAGATACGTTTAAGACAAGTGTGAACTTACAGAGACAGTATCTAGTCACTTACACAATCATACATCAGTTATGAATCAAAAATGCTTTCTTCAGCAGGCTTATCACTATCTCATAACCAACCATTAAGCCCAGAGATCCATAAATTCAACCTATAAAACCCCTATTATTTCCCTGCCCCCAACAAAACAATCTAAATGGCACCATGAAGAGGCTTCAAAAGAACACATTACAATGTTTAATAATGTAAAAGTTGCAATAAAAAGAGCTAAAGCACTTACTACATATTTAACAAGAATGCTGCTTCTTGTGGCATGATACTAAGTTTATCTAAGTTTGGTCCTTAACTCAGAAATAAAGCGTTTGGCTAGAACAGAGGTTCCATATGCAGTCATGCCAATAACTGTAACCTCTGCAGCTCATTTTCTTTGCATGTTGACCTTAAAAAATACAGCCTCTTTCCATATGTAGCATGTTAAACCAAGATAACCAAAGTTCATGTTGCCTCTTACATTCTATGATTTACAAATGCCCATGTACCACCAGAAGTTTTGAAATCACAGGACAAGCTCTTTGTACAGAAGGCTTTTTTCCCCTACACTTAAAGAGCTTTCTTCCCTTTATCTTCTGTTCTATACCACACATGAAACAGTATTTATGATACACTACATCAGATTTACTTCTTCTCTCATCTTTACAGCTCTCAGAGCTCTTGATATCTACAAGTCACTTAGATTTGAGTGTAAAAAAAAAAAAATAGTTCAAGGTTAATAGCATTAAGACAGCATCACAGGACATACTTAGCCACAAATTCTGTACCTTGTTCAAACTAAAAGCAGACTTCACATGGCAAGACTACCACTTAAATCTGGTTCTTCTTACTGCTTCCAACTTAGGCACATTTATCATCATAAAAGAAACAAATGATCTTCTATGATCATAAATAATAAAAAGGCAAGTTTTACATTTCATCCAAATGCCTTAAACTAGTCTTGGAAACGTATTCAACTCTCTATTGCGTCTTCCTTCCATCATTTAAAATACCAATCTGCCTTCCTTTGTGGATACCTGAAGACCTTTAAAGTATTAGCTGTATTTCAAGGGGTGAAACTGGAACTTTACATTTCTTTCCCTTACTGCCAAAATTGTCTACCATTGTTATTTTAGCAAAGGAACGAAGCAGTCTCTTTTGAAGCATCACATATGCTAAAAACCTACACAAATACTATAGCAGCAGAGGTATCTAAACAGGATGTCTTAATGACTCATCCAAAATAGGCTGACCACTTTTGCAGCCAATGTGGTGTTCGCAATTCAGGCTGCTACTTCATACTATTATCGTGGAAAATCCTGAAGTTGTTTGCAAAGAAATCCAAAATGGACTGGGGAGAGGTAAGGTAATGATTGGTGCGCCTTTCATTTGCCACACTGCTCAGAAGTCCTTTTGTAACACTAAAAAAGTGTCACTAACCAAAAAAATATGCAAGGTATTGCCTAGTATCAATTTACGATAAAACAATTGGAACAGAAGTCTTCCCCACTCCACTGTCAAGCAAATACTTCTTTGTGCAAGTCTAAGAGAGAGGATCTGGTATTGAAGCTTGGGTATCTTAGAAGGCGCGACAGACAATACCTATTCATAAAAGCATATATTTCACCAGTGCTGAAGGATTTAATATTTGCTAATATTTCAGGATTCCTGACAATGTTGTAGTAATAATTATGTAGACCTATCTCACCTAAAAGATCAACTTAAGTTCTAAGAAACGAAACTTCAGCTGTTGTCTCTTTCCGCTTTGTAATACTGTCTTGCCTTATGGGACACTTGTCATTGCTTAACTCTTTTCCTCCAACTGTAATGATATAGGTTATAAAAAGCTGGAATTGTCAAGAGATCAGATCAGCACTACCGTATCCATATAAAGAATGTGTATATTGGAAAGAAATTCTAGGCAGGAGTGAATTTAGCTGGCCTGTATTTTATGTGATAAATTTTCAGTGTAAAAGTGTTATTTAGGCTAATAAATCAGTAGTAAAATTTTCTTGTAGGTATAAGGACAATGAAAATGGGAAAGGGTTTTTGGTTTGGTTTTGGTTTTTAACTTTACTTTAGTCATATGCTTGCTCTTCTCTGATTAAAAGGCATCTAGATAAAAACATGCACAAGGTGAAGATCACATCAGCAGTGACACTTATTTAAAGCATACTGTCGCAGCTCTCAGAAGAGGAGGCATTAAGGCAGAATCAGAGAACTGAGCCTACTCTAAAGGGATCATACAGTACCCAAATTCCTTAATTTTAAGTTGTTGAGTAGGCATTTGAGAGGAGGACAATAGGAAGGCGAAGTCCTGAAAAACCTGATGATTCCTGCAGATGGAAAAAATTGAGCTAGTCTATCAAGTGCATTTATTAACAAATAACCCAAAATAAGCACAAATGATTTAATTTAGGAAGACATGCAAGCATGTTATTGAGGTCAACAGACTTTTAGGGCTCAAAAACATACCAAGTTAATTGAACAACAGGAAGCTATTAGCACATTAGAGTGTGCTATTCCTTTTCTGGCATGTACTGTAACTGCATCAATTACCTCAGAATACGTTTAATCAAGTGCAATTAAGCACCATATTATTTTAATGTTATTACAAGAAATTCAATAAATATTTAAAGAGAAATTTAAAAATGCTTTTCTAAATCCTGAAAATCCATTTAAGCATCTGAAATATGAGGTCAAGGGAAAACAAAAATCTAAGTTTTCCTTGTTTTGATCCTTCAGGGTATCAGTGAGTGAAACTTCAGACAAGTAAGGCTTGTCAGCTTAAGACATGAAGTAAGAACACGCATATTAAGAGACTGGCTGAAAAAATAAAGGCAGAAAAGGCACTGCTTGAAAAAAAAGGAAAATCAACAAAAGTAACACTATCATTACAGAAAATGGGACTACGTGATATCAACTGACAACTGAAGAGAAATTGCCTGCGCAAGCAAAATGTATTAAATACTAGATCAATGACATACTAATGCAGTGAAGTGCAAGGAAAGAATTCACCTGTACTAGAAGCATATATCTGGTGCACAAGCAATCTACTTGTGTAATTCTAGAATGCACTACCATACAAAAAAAGCTCAGGTGAGAAACCTGTTACTTTGTTTAATTTGTTCAGGCAATGCTAGTCTGTATCATAATATGGAAGTATTTTCTGTCATCTCCTTTTTGCCCAGTTTCCTACAAAAATCCACACAAGACAGTGAATTTCTTTTTTCTTTAAAACAATCAGAAAAACAGCACAAGCTTGCTGACAAACATGCAGGAACAGGGGATTTTTTTTTTTTTTATTCTTTGGCTAGTACAAAATAAAAAAGATAATAAAAAAAAGCTTTTTGACAAAATAGATGTCAACCATTACCTTTTTGTTGGTATAAGAACCAGTTTCATGGAGAACGGCAACTCTAAATGGAGGCCACCAAGTGTGGAATTCTTTTACCCACTGATGCATCACAGTTGCTGGACAAACAATCACTGTTGGACCCAATCCCTGGTACCTAAAATAAAGTACTCAAGAAAATCAACCTTTAACATGAAATAAATACTCTGTACAAAATGGCTCATCAAAAATACACATTAAAATGACACATTATAGTTCAAGTGGTATATGAGACCTAAGAAAATTAATTTGCACTTTGTTTTTCTGGAAGTCTGTTTTTTAAGGGAAGATGAAAGGGGTACTGCTGTAAGAACCTATCCACTGAACAGTTACTGGATGCATCCATCAAGATAAACATAGAAATAGAAAAGCTCTAAACAATAAGGCATACAAGAGCTTCCTCCTGCAATAATACAAATCAGGTTTGGGTGACTGCTGTTTCTATAAGAGAAAAGAAACATTAACAAACAACTATTTTATTACTTCTATTAAAAAGAATGTGTAGCTAGAGTCTCATAAATGGACTTACATGCAGGTGTTCTGTTTCATGTCAGTAATATACTGTTCTATTATCACCATAATTTACAGATAAGAGATACTGCTCTAAAGCAGTAGAATATATCATCCATGGAAGCTGAGATCTGAGCTGGGCTTAAACTGTCTCATAAGTTTCTTATTCATAATCATATGATTGTTTCTGAGAATTACTGAGGACGTTTGAAAAAAAGTCCTTCTGTATATTAAGTTCAGAGCTACTCTTAAGATTAAGAAGAGAAAAATCTCTAGCACAACAGCCGAACAAGAAACATTACCATCATGAACAGCCATATAGGAAACACACTAAATAGTGGTTACTAGAACAAGATGACTTTGCAAACAAATGCAATAACTAGTTATCACATACTGATCTGTGTCTGGTGGACTAAGTACTATTCAAGTGGTAATAAATAAACAATTCAGAAGATCACAATATACATTCAGTATCACTTGCGTATAGCTATAAGGAAGGATTTCCCAGACACCATCAGTACCCTGCTTTAAGAAACCCTGTAAATGCCATCAGAAACTGCTGACATTAAGAAATAATATTCTTTATTAAAAGCTTATACATATGCAATAACATATGCAATAACAACCTGGATGTTGCTTATCTCTTTCGTTATAAAAAATGCATTATATAACAACCTTACATAGTCTAATTAAAATCTCCCAACAATCCAAGGGGAAGATAGAAGTTGGAGATGCAAAAAATAGCGTAAACTATGCTAGGAATCCAAATAACCACCCCTACTGATCTATTTATAGCAAAAAAGACAACTGCTCTTAAGAATATCTAAAGCAAGGAAGCCATCTTTCCCCAAATGTATTAGTTTCTCATTCTACATGGGTAGTAACAAATGACCTCTGTTTATTCCCCTGGTCTGCATCAAACAAGCTCACATGCTGGGTTTGTCTGGGGTTTTTTTCCCAACTCAGCTTATACAGAGTTCACGTTCCCTTTGATCAATTTTCAGAAAATCCACTCCACTCAGTTGTTTGAAACCTCTTCTGGCTCTAGTCACTTTCCACTAGCCAACACCTGATTCTTCTCTTGAGAGCTTTTATTTATTTATATGAGAGTCATCTAACATCTTCCAGTCTGTGCTATTTCACAAAATTAAAGAAACCATGCATTTCTCCTTGCTACATTTAGGAGGCATCCTTCATTCTCCTCATCACTGCAACAGATTTGCTCTGCTGCCCATCCAATTGGTATTTGTTTTCCTTAACCAAACGTGACAATGATAACATTCCAAACCAAAGTTTTACTGGTGCTTCATACCAGGATACTAATACTGCCACATTCCTATATATTGTCATAATGTATTCTGTCTCTTTTTCACAGTTGCATTGTACTAACAGCTTATGGTCAATATCACACATGATCAGTACACCCAAATCTCTTCTTCTGTTGCTTCTGGCTTATAAAACCCAAATTCATCCCTTATTAGTTCTTATTTAATTGGATGTTATTAGAATTGAAAACAGTAGCTATTCTTGCAACTTATTACCAAGAGAAAGGAAGATGTAGTCATACTATATTTATAAACTTCAAATATTTAAAAAATGAGCAGAGGAAAACAATCTGTATTATAACCAACTCTACTGCCAAGCACCGGCAAATCACGCCTTCAAAATGAAACTGAAATGACAACTAAATCCTAGTAAAAAAAAAAAAAAAAAGAACAGAGCAGCAAGAGCAATACAAATTTTCTGGGACAATGGATTTTTATTTATGTAAGCACCATGGAAATTAATCTCTCTGGCACTCATAGTACAGATTGAGCCTTAAAGTTTAACCTGTATGATTCTATCTCAGTATCTTGAAGTGTCCATTTAAGTAAATAATCAGTGTCTGAACTTTTCAGCAGATTTTCTCATCTGATCTCTCAAATCAATGATGCAAAGTTTGCAGTGAAAGGTAACATCTTTGTTAAACAAAATAATGTATTTGGAAACAAGCAAATTTGTGGATCCCCAAGCCCTTCAACATGTTTCAACAACAGATTTCATCCTAGATACAGGCTAGAGATGGGTTTCTTGAAGTTTGCTGCTGCTTTGTTTTTTCTTGTGAGGGACTATGGGTCTGAAAGCTGTTGCTTCTTCCAACTCTCTCAGCTTGTCTAACAAAAGACTTTTCCCCCTTTATAAATCTTCCTTCCCTTATATCCTTATACCACCATAGCTGCAGCACTTCTACTGATCCTTCACATGACACTTGGCTTTCCCCAGCTGTGTGGTTCAGTAACTTGTAATAGTTACATTCCATGTATCAAGGAGTTCCTTACTTCAGCTAGTCTTCAGGCTCCCTCAGAATCAGAAAAATTATATTAGATTATATTTTGGCCTTTTCAAAGTTTTAATGTAGTTTCATTGCTGTATCTTAGGTCTTAAGCTGCAACTGTGTAATGATGTCAACAGATGTTCCTGAAAGATGTCCATCAACTCAGTGGTTCTCCAACAGGGACAGGGAATATATCCACACAAAATAATCTGTACAGTAGCATCCTCAAATCAGGCAGCCATATCAAAGTAAATGAACTGGCTTGAGCGAGGGAGGACCTGGAGATTTTGTTTAGGTAAAGAGGCTATAGTAGAAAGCCACTGGAAAAAAGGCAGTAATTTTCTCTTTAAAGAATTATTTTACAATTTATGTACATGATGAATATGATTTAAATATGTCTCTATAAAAATATAAAGTTAATTATTTTTGTTTAGTATAGTACCATGATATTTGCTTAATTGCATGTAGCAATTTACATCAAGTAGACAGACCAACGGAACTAGAAAAACCAAGTATTATTCATGCATGCATTTGTAAATCCAAGGACACCAACAAGTATCTTTTCCGGTAATTTCACCTATGAAGAAGGAATTTAAAGCATTTTTCAGTAACTAAAAAGCATAAAAGATCTCATAAGAAAGGCCATTCACTCTAATATCATTTTGAAAAGCAACAATAACATCAAAAAAAGCAGACAGGAACTCCTTTGTATAAGTTACTGTTTTACTATAACTACTATTTTTTTGCCATGGATAATCCCGTGCCGATCAGAAACTCTAGCTTTCATTGCAAATCAGCTTGCTACTTCCTGTAAAGCATTTACCTGGCGGCTTGCCAGAACAAATATTTTAATGTAAAATTTAATAAATGGAACTAAAGGTATTACACCTAATTTAAAATTCCATATTGTGTAAACTATTGATATTAATGTAATTGAGTTTGTAAACAATCCATTTGTGGAAGCTAACCTTAGACACTGTATTGACCCAAAATATCTAGTGTGGCTCATCTGCAAAATGAAGCATCAATGCCTGGAATTCATTAAAAGTGTTACATGTTTAATTTTTCCTGCCCTACAGCTCCATTGTCTCGTAAAATTTTTCCTTTGATGTCCCCCACTAAAAGAATTAAAGGAATATTGTAATTGAAATGTCATTAATAATTCACAGGACCCTCCTCCACCCGCAATACATCTGATGAAATATTAATTGAGCTCCACAGACTGACAGTCTGCAGAGGAGCACTTGCCTGTAATTTGAACCACGAGTCCTGATCTTGCTGTAGCTCAGACCTGCCAAGAAGGCAATTATCTGGATGGTCTTGCCCAATCCCATCTCATCTCCCAGAATTCCTCCTGCCTGCTGGCAGTGCAATTCCCAGAGCCACCTAACACCTGTCTGCTGGTACCTAAAACAAGGAAAAAGAAGATGGCAAATGTTTGACAATACAGATCATAACAGAAAGTACTCATGAATTAATCATTTGACAAGGTTCTCGTACTAGTTACAGTAACATGCTGGATGTGTGTTTTACATGAGTGCTGTATTTACTATGTCATACATTTTTGATGTACACAGACATTACATGTGACTTTCATTCTTTATGCGACACTAAAACATTTCTAATTAAACTGATAGTCATGGTAATTAGAGGGTATTTTATTTCATGTATATTTTAAGTGTCAAAAGCAACTTGGAAAGCTACTCTAACAAAGCATTATCTTCTCAGAAGAGTTGACATGTAAGGGTCTAGTAAATTGTGTTATTTGAAACATACACCTTGAACCAAAGGAAAAGCTTATAAGGGGTACAGACTTTATACTCCACTGTGAAAACCAATCACATCTGCCAAAACATGCTTTCTTTTTGCATAAATTCATTTAATAACATCCAGTCTCTTTCAATGAAGAAAAAAGCCAACAAGGCAAAATGTTTTGGAAGGGAAATCAACAGAAACTATTCCAGTGACTGGGATGCAGCAGAGCATTATTAAGTAGAGAGTATCTGGGCAGTTTCTACTCCCAGCCATTCACAGGAAATTGTATAAGCAACAAGGTAAAATACATTCCAATTAAAAGATCTAGACTAGAAAGCAAGATTTACCTTGGCAAGCAAATAGGCGGCTATAAGATGCTGAACTTCATACATGCTTTTTTAATAATGATATGAAATGGTGAGACCAGTAGGAATAACTCCACATGTGTGGGTTAAATTGAATATGTAACAGAAAGAAATGAAGAGACAATATATTTAAATTACAATTAAAAGAAAAAAAAAAACCCCACCAAAACAAAACATAAAACCCATAACAAAACCAAACATGTATCAGCGCTTCTGTGTCTTGTAACTTTGAAGAACAAGGTTAATTATCTGGATG
>NW_009933805.1:0-19613 GCF_000696875.1 Nestor notabilis | reverse complement strand
CAAATGCAGGAAATAGTAAAAGGCAAAAATTTTTTTTTTTTTTTTCTTTTTTTTTTTTTGTGAAATAGGGATTGTTCATTTTAAGGGCATTGTCTTATGTATATTTCAAAAAACCTGTTTCATTCTTTGAATAAATAGTATTTAGGACTACTGACAGCTAACGACACCAGTGTCTACAAAGTACTATTAAAAATCAATTTATGATGAGTTCTGTATGGATTTAGAGAATGCTAAACGGAGAAAAATGGCTTGAGTAGTTAGAAAGAGATGATCAAAGAACACATCTAATGGTTCACACATCACACTATCTGTTGGTGTCTCAAGTGCATTATACCAAACAGCCCTTAAAAAGACCCTTTTATTAGAAAAAATTAGCAATCTAAACCCAACTATGAAATGGCTTGCAGGATTAGCTAAGATTGGGTTAAGATGATACCATTACTACATTTCATGAAGAAAAAGCATTTTCTGACAGAGATACTAAAGAACTTGAGAAAACCCTAATTCCAGACAGAACTCTAATTCTAGTCAGAACCTGTACCACACATTAATGTCCAGCATGTCTCCTCAGAAGACAGCCATTCAAGAACTTCCTGGTATATTATTTCTTAGGATTACACCCAGTGCTTAAAAGCTAGCTGCATTTATAAGCATCTTTCTCCTGAGAAAGTTTCACAGGCAAGAATTAAGTTTGTGAAAAATTCTGCTCCAAGGTTAGTTTTTATCGTTACATGGAGATAATAAATTCTCTTTAATGATGTTTTCATTGCACCAAATTTTAGGGTTTGTTTTTCACTCCAAAAATACCTTGGAAGTAAAATAAAAATATTGCCTGCTCTTCCAAAATAGTTATGTTTGGACTGTATTTCACATGAGTAATCATGCTGTACTGTGATGTGTCCTTCAGAATTCGCCACAGGAGTTAGGAGAGTTCAGCTACATTGTTGCTGAGACAAAAATTGCATTTTCAGACATATCAGGGAAATTACATATTGAAAGCAAATAATGGAGAAACCTGGTTTATAAGATAGCTTTATCTCAGGCTAACTGCAGACTGTATAAGCCAGTGTTTGTAAGTCACTCTTCCACGCTATGTTTGGTTTTGTTACGCAGCAGCACCAATGGCATTCTTGCTGAATGTTTCAAAGCAGACAAGTATATAGGGAAGAAACTGATCGTCCACTTCAACAGGCTTACCAAAGAACTAACTGAACAGCCTACTATTTCTGCTATGAGCTGCCTTCTTCGGAATTCAATTCAACTATGCAAGCAGATCACTTAGAGTATACTGCTATCCACCTCCTTGGGTCAATATACTTCCATGCTTTGTACTAAACTTGCTCAGAACTCAGTTTAATGCCTATTGACTATAGGCCTTTGTACATCGGAGATTTCAGCATTTAAGTTACAAGTCAGACAAATCATTCAACAAAATTGATCTTTCTAACCACTTAAGAAGTTTTGCCAACTGACTCATGCTTGCAGGGATACCCTTCATTAGTGAGGCTGGTATCTCTAAGATTAATTTTTAGTTGTCTGCTTTATCTCAATTCTCTTTGGGTTGCTCAGACCACACACATCCGTTCTCTTCTGCACTACTTTCGCATAAACAACTGGAGACCACATATTGGCTGTGTATGGTTCTGGCAACCAAGCCATTAATTCAATTCAATTTCAGAGCTGGTGCTTCCCTTCTGAGGGACTGCAGGACAACAGTAATAATTTCTCTGAGGTTAAGACTAAGTGGTCCTGTTGGAAGGGATACCATGCACACCCATTATAAACCAGGGCTTCCTACTCCACTAATTCTGAGATTTTTAGAGAGTTAGCTTTTCAAAGAAAAGCCATTTTTCCTGCTGTGTGAAATGTTGCCAACAAAAATTAATTCAAGCCTACTATGCATGGAACTTAATAGATTACGGATGAAGTTAACTTGTCAGCTGCTAGCTTGTTTGGGCTGCCTTTTGTAAATAGTTTTTTGAGAGGAACCTGAAAGTGTCACTGGGCAGCATGGTCTCAAAAAACTAAAACAGAAAACAGTCATGTCCAAATCTGTAATCCAGAATTAAACAACTGAAGAATAAGCTGTAGAGTGTTTTCCATCTACTAAAAGAATTAAGGAAGCACTCTCTATATTTTAAAATCTTACTGGACAAAATGTTCAAGACTATTTTATAATATGAATAAGTAGTTACTTTGAGTAGACTTCGTTTATTTATTTAAAAAGTTGTTTGGTTTTTGTTGGCAGAAAATTTCACTACCCAATCACAGAAACACTTACATCTCTTCTTTTCATTTACCACAACTTCACAACACCTTATGCTTCAAAGCTATTCTAGCACTCCACACCTAAATTAAAAGCAACCACTTACGAATAAAGAAAGCATTTACAAAAATAGACAAGGAGAGCTTCCCAATTTATAGTTTAACTAATATGCATTCACAATATTCACATCAGCCATTTATCATCCATATTTTCATGTAATTGCATTTTGTGCTTGTAATAAATTAGTTTCTTTGTGGTTTAATCCTGGAGCCTTTTTAAAATAAATAATCCTACAGAAACAACAGAAATAAAAGTTGAGGCATCACTGAAGTGAATGATGCCCAAAGTGAATGTAAAAGTTATAGCGAAGGGCATCCAGAAATCACCATCACTATTATTACTACTATTATTAACAGCATAGAGCAGCATAATGTTAAAATAGAGTACATGATACATACTTAAAAAGCTTTTTGAAGAGAAATCCTGGTACTTTGAAACCCTCTTCAAATTCAGTGTCACTTTCTTCAGAAAGTTCTTCAGCTGCTTGATGTTCTTTGTCCTTCAAATGTTCTTTTTGCCACTTCCTAGAGTGACACAAGGATTCAATTATGGCATAGAAAAGATTCCATATGGAAACTAAACTGAATTTTTGATCAGGTAAAAACCCAACAAAAATGCACTATCCAATGTCATATTTATATAGCAAATCCTTTAGAGGAGACAATTAGGGAGGTAAATGCTCAAAAACTACTTAAACACTTTCATTATCTTGATTTATATCCTGACCTAACTAGCCAAAAGGAGGGAGACAGAAGTCACCGTTAAAATTTTTCCTCAAACAACTTCCCATGAGACAGCTTCTCGCCCTGACACTTTGCATTTCCAACCTGGCAAATAAACCAGAAGATACTATAAAACACGTCAAGCATTGCTCCAAGTCCTTAAGACTTCAGCCGTACTCTTATCTAGCTCAGTCATTCAGAAGCAGGTACAACTGGCGCAATATCACAACAGCACCGTAAGTCCTTCCAGCCTGGTATGAGAAGTGCCTTCTCCACTAGAGAAAAATCCTGTCAACTAAAACTGCTGAAAAATCAAATTTGATTCAAGTTTTCTACCTTGAACTCATCAGTGAATGAAAAAAAACCACAACCCAACAACCAACCAAAAAACCCCAGGCAATAAAGGTTTAGTGTTCTCTTTTGATTTTTTAGCTACATAAGCATTCTGGGTGAAATTAAACCAATGATGCCTGTCTTCTTAAGGACACTTCTCTGCATTTTCTCATATGAAATAAGGTGAAAAAACTAAAAGACTCTTTTCTTGCTGTTAGGTCATTCAAATCAGCTTCCACGGGAACCGCAAACTTATCGCAAGACTTAAGTTCGAGCTGTGTTTTCTACAGTGGCAGCATTAATAGAGTTTCTCTTGCCTTCCTGACCACTTACTCCAGTGAAACTTGAACTTCCACTCAGAGGATCCTGCATCTCTGTCAAACTTGTTTAAAAAACCCTTGGGTTAGGAACAAGAGAACACGGGAGAAGTTCAACACTTCGCATACAAACCACACAATCATATGCCCTTTCTCATGAAAGCAAGCTAATTATGGCAGGTTTCTACATCAGCTTTTCACTAGTATCTTTTCAGAAAAAACAGACTGCCCTTATGGAACCAGTCACAGACTTGGAACTGTGGTATTGTTTTTATAAGTGAAAATAAACACCACCATCTCCAAACATACTCAAGTTAACAGTAACTGTCAGAAATGGTTGCACTGAAAAAACTAAGACAAGACAATGCTGGACAGGTGTAGAGAGCCAGCTTCACTGGAATATATTTTGATCCCTTAAGTCAGCAAGTTTTCAGAAGCAAAAGTCATGATAGAGAAAAAAAAGCAACACATGCAAGGAAAAAAAACCCTAGAGGGACAGTCTTCAGTTTTCTGATTAAAAACTGATGAGTTACTAATGTTTATTATCAATTGTTCTTATTTCATTGTATGAAATTGTGTATCCAGTTAAGTAGTAAAAAAATCCCAAACAACTTACTAAAAATATATAAAGTGTCAAAGTTTTCCCCACAGGTAGTTTTACATATATTCGTAACACAGGAATAAAAATCTCCAAGACTAGCAGTCTGTTAAATGTTTGGTTTAAGAAAGTAACATTCATGCTCTGGATTCTAGCAGGCAGGTATGATACATTCTAGGGGCATAGCATAAAAATGCATTTATTTTTGTTCAGTACTACAATGTTGTGCTATCAGACACAGATGGTCTATTACTATTCTGAATTCCAGAAAAAGATCAACGATTCAGATTAATGTTGACAGACATTGCTTCAGACTGTCATTACTAGAATTGAGAGATTTCAGAACTTAATTATTTTATCTGACCGAGTTATGACAAGGCTCAAACCAAGGAAGAATACTCCTACTTACCACACTAAAATCAAAACAATCGTACATTAGAAAGCTTCTGAAGTGACAGCTCAATAAAGAGTCCATATTAAACTCAAGCAGGGCAATAATTTGCTCAAGAGCTTTCTTCTAATTCTATACTCCGGTATGAATCATCACTACCCAACAATGAAGCTTCAGCCTCCCCTGGGAAGAATCAGATTGCCCTCTAGTGTACATATAGAAAAAGTGATCCAGCAACAACCAAGAAACATTTCTGAGATGATCTTGTTGCTGTCCAGGGATTTAGGCTCTTCACCTTAATAAAACTACTATATTTTCCACAAGAAGTTTGATCAATGTTGGGATTTCTCTTAAAATTATTAGATACCTAGAAAAGATGTATGTCTAGAATTTGAACTAATAAATCATATACTTAATTTTCCTAAATGAAAGCTTATTTTATACACACTGTATCTGTTACTTTATTGAAGTGTATAATTACACAAGCTGTAGTATTGAAGGCTCTGGTACTACTACAACTCTTCCAGAAGTGTGTAGGTTTCTTTGCTCTCAACTACCAGTTTACAGAAAAAGCAGCAATTTTTTGTTACCACTAACAACTTTCAAAGTTTGAAGAAGCTATTCAGTTTTTGAAAGGCTGTGAACTTAAGGTAAGATATTGTATTAAGATATTATACACTAAAACTCGATTATTTTATTTAGAAAAGTGTAAATATGTAAATGGCAATGAAGCAATAGGAGGACAAACACTATTTGGTAGATCACAGCAGCCAGTTGGTCAGTCTGGTCCTGTACCTTTCCCCAGAAGTGAAACTTCATAGGGAAAAACAGCAGTAGCTTATATTTGACTTAACTAAACAGTAACATATTGACCATTTGGTCACTATATTCCTTATGCACCTCAGTTAAACATCATTAGTATGCATAATGAATCAGAAAATACAGGTGTTACTGTATTGCCAGAGCCTCTTGAACATACAAGTATGACCTTCAGAAATCCATTTTATGTTGTCCATGGTCACAGACACAAATACAATTTTATGCTGCAAGTGCAGTACGAAAGCCATATATCATACAATTAAATCTTTCTTAATATAAGAATGTATTCTGATACTAAGCCCATTTCCCACTTATTGCAATACCCTAGAAAGAAATTCTGCGTTTGAAACAGTAATGAGCACAATTTGATTTAAAAAAAAAAAAATACAGTCAGGAACCAAGCTGAGTGTTTAATATAGTTTCCATTTGTGAAGTACAATATGTTTTCTATTTTATACAGCTAAGAATCCCTTACAGATTACTCTAATTTGCTAAATTGAAGCATTCAGCATTACTTTTCTGATCTAACTTTTTATGGTCTATATGGGTGGATTTAATTGGAACGTCCTAACAGATGAAATACATGCAGTTAGTACCACAAGTCTCCGTAAGTAAATTAAGACTGATGTAGACAATTATACACTTGAGCTTAGAATGAAAGGTGTACTTGGCAAGTGAGCCAAAATATATCTTCATTTGTGTCTTGGCTTTGTCATTTTAAAGAGCAGTTAGGATGCTTTAAGAAAGTATCTTTCAGGAAAGGTAATATTTAAACCTTCTTTAATTTATAACTCTGAAACATCAAGAGATTCAGTGACTCAGACACTTCAAAGGCAGCTAGCACATGAAAACTTATCTGATTTGAGAAAAACAACTTGGTTTTAAGCAAATTTTATTTTTGTTTGATTCCTTGAATCAATTACTTTGTGCACTGATAAGCACAACTTCCAGCTACTCAGCTGCTTGGATGTCACTTGGGAGACATGGAAAGAAACAGCTTTGCTTCTGAGCACTTGACAGCAATTGAAGGATTCAAACAACTGTACTCCACAAACTATAGAGAATACACAAGACAATGTGGATATGGCTCTTATCTCCCATAACATTCAATTCCTTTGTTGAAGGAGTTACGTATTGACAATTGCTATGTGAACAGTGACCAGACTGCTCATTTTTTGTTTCGACTCCAAGCTATTACCTTATGCAGTTAACACATTAGTGATGTCAAAAATGTAACACAGAAACTACTTATCTCATAAGCAGCAAAAATTACTTGGTTATACATATGCTTTGCATTTCAGTATATGTAAATGAAAACTTTCATATGAAAAAGAAAAACAAATCTTGATAAGTTGCAGTTTCTACATCTGCAAAGTCTTGAGAATAATACAAGAAAACTATGTAGTTTTCTTATTGAGAACAAAGAAAAGGTTCATTTCCTATGCATTTAACCTGCATACAAGGTTATTTTTGTGATCCTATGTAAAAGAAGCTGAAATCATGTGCATTTTCACTCATTCCATAGTCTTTAAAGAAGCTGTCTCCACCATGACCTGAACAATCCACCAGGCAGAAGGCAACAGGTTAAGATTCCACCAGCACGAGTTCTGAACACTTCTAGACGAGGATGGTCACTGTTGAGCATAACAAGATTTACATCGATAACATATGTGTTGATAGGGATCAAATTTCTGAGACCTTCAGCACCATCTTAGAGACCTAATCCTCTGGGCTCAGCTGGCAATAGCCAGTATGAAGGAGAGATGGGAATGACAACACACTACTTTACACTGAACCTTAAACTTACCTTTTAGATGCTTTACAGTATCCCACTTATTTACCTTACTCTCCATAACCCTGATTGCTACTGGTCATTCTTGAAAGTCACGATTCACCTTAGACATTAACCTTTTAAGAACAGAAGATTTTTCCCCTGCATGTCTGCACAGCAGCATGGCTCCAGTAAGAGTAACTAGAGAAAGGCAAGACCCACACAAGGGAAAAGAACTGAAATTACCGAGAGTGGGAGATGAATTCTGTATAGCTAACTTTTACTTTTTCACATTCCACTGATCTCATCTTGCTTTGAGTATTTAGGCCAACCACCACCAGTAGCCTTTACAAGGACAGGAAAGAGACAGGTGCTCTCCCGCCTGCCCTGTTCACTACAGATAACACCAGCTCCTGTTCTGAAAACAGTCTCTTGTTCTAGAGATGCTTTGCAGTCCCACAGTCAGCTAATTACGACGCTTTAACAACATCAATGTAGTTTCCCCTTGACAGAGACCAATCTCTTCAAGTCCCATCTGTGAAAAGTTTTAATGTTAAGGAAACTCATTTTCAATCTTTAAGAGTGTACGGCTGTATTTGGCAGCAAGCGTAAGACTAGATGTTCAGAAGACTAAAGTAATCCTAAAGGATTTTCCCCTGCCTCTCTCAGGGGTAAAATATACCATAATCTCATCCATTCGTTTGTATTCAAAAGTAAAACTGACATGAAACAAGACATAAATGTAAGCAAATGACAGCATTTCTATAGCATTCTTAATATGTTTCTTAATTCACTACATTTTATTTTCTCATGGCATTTCCCATAATGAAGATTACCTGGGGGTGTCAGCATAAAAACATCAATGTGGACAGCTGCAGCTTAACAGCCACAATAACTGTAGCTATGAAATTTTGAAGAGATGTAGTGTTTTGGTAGCAATTACAGTTATTGATATTTCTAAAATTCATTTAAGCCTTTATTGTAACTTTAGTAACCAAAAGAAATGTAGTCTATGATATGACTTTGCTAAGGATAAATTGTCACAATCTTAATGTTATTAAAAAATGTGTTTGAATGAATTTAAAGTGTGAGTCATACTAAAATTACTCTTGATGAAAACACTGAATTAAAAATGATTTAATATTGGTCTAATTAAAATGTGAAGAATACAGTTTTATTCAATAAAATAATAAATATTTCACCAATTAAGTACAATTAATTTTTGTTAACGCATCCACTAAAAAAACATATTTATTTTTGACTCTTTGGACATTATTCAAATTAGCCTCTTGCCAAAATCTTCTATTCAAAAGGAATAAACTACGCTTTAACTTTGAAAAGTGGCATCCTGGAATTGCAAACCTACTGTCTCATATCAGCTCCTATCTGCTGTTGTGACATGGGATGTGAAAGTGAAGTTGGGCTCTTCATACCTGAGGTTTTGGTACCAGTTATTCTACAACTGTGAGTACCTCTGCTATCAGAATATACCTCTTCCTCCACAGCAACTCAGGCTTGATCCTCCTCTGACACAGCTTCATTTAAATCCATAAGATTTTGTATTTCCATGGAAGTGTAAAATTCAAGTCTCCCAAGCATTAACCAAGTTTCTGTGCTAGGCCTTATCACTGCATCAATCACCTTTCACTGACAGCTCTAATATATATTCTTCCTTTCACTCTAGAGTAGCTGTTTTCAGGTTGGAATACATGATTTTCTAGAGGACTGTAGAACTATTTGAAGGACATTCACTGAAGGTAATTAATTAAAAGTAAGCATGAGATCGACAAGCTGAAATCCCTTATACAAAGCTCAACCCTTATACTAGAAAACATGCCCGAGTTAGACAACAGTTACAACTGTCCCGGTTCAGCTATTTTAGTGGTCTTGATCTTTTGACTCCAGCAGGTGCAAAAACGTCTTTTAACTTCACTGACACGTCTAGTTAGCATTTTAACAGCTTAAAAAATGACATGTTTGTTGCCCCTTTAAGATGTTTTTCAGGTAGCTGTGAAAACAACAACATTGCTTAGTCCTACTGTTAGGAGCTCAACAGCTATGCTACCACTAGAGAAAACATCTCAACAGCACACTGTAGCTACAGAGAGATCATCATAACACAGGTTATATAAATTCAATAAATCACAGATGAGTACAAGGTGTTTCAGCTACCATTTTCAAACATAACTTGTGTTCTTAGTTGTATTTCCCCACCTAACATACTGTATTATCCTTGGAAACCTCAGTTTACAACCTCAGGTCACCAGAGCAACAGAAAATACCACTACTACCACCACCATCATGACTCTCTTTTTAGATAAGGACATTTTTACCCTCACTCTCATCAAGAATAAAGAGGAAAATCACTGTCTAACAGAGCAGCTCTTTTTAGACTTGACTAATAGCACTATAAATGTCCAGTTTTCATTACTCATGTCTGGTAATGCAAGTTAAGCAAGAGATATCATGTGCTAATAATCAAATAATATAGATATTGTCCATTCCAGTATAATCTTTTCTACAAGTTTAAATTCAAAAGATCCTTTTAATGCTGATTTTCAAATAAATCTCTTAGCCATATAAACTGTATGTAAATTGCCTCACATTTTGGTAAATGAACAAATTCTATAAAAATAGTATGTAACTATAATTTATTCAAATTATTTCTTCTTGACTAGTAGTTAATTATTTAAAGCCTAAAACTAAGCATCTCACCCCACCCCAAACTAAGGACTTCTCTCTCAGTGGAAAAGTGCTCTCCCTCTGAAGAGAGAGGGCTTTGTCTGCCTGGAATGTAATTTTACCTATAAAACAGAAGACTTTTTTTTGTTGTTGTTGAAAGTTAGGTATATGATCTACAAACAAATGCACTACTTAAGTATAAAGCTGTGAATACATTATTTTATATATACTCGATTTTGGGCACATTCATAGTTCTGCAAATAACAAACACACACTGATCCACAAATGGCTTATTACTGACGGATCTGTAACAATCAAAAAAATCTAACAGCAAAGACATAGTAATTTAAAGGTATGTCTGATTCCTTTTGGAAGGATCATTCTGACTGTCTTGTTTTCTTTACTTCAGTTCTTAGCAGTGTCTTATGCATGCTTAGCATCATTTGTTAATGTTACTAATATAAATGTTTAGGACTAACCTTAGCCTCTGTTTATAATAGTCTCCATCTCCATCATCTCTCCATCTCTTTACTTTGCGTTTCTTCGGTGTAAGCTCTTCGTCCTCAGAGCTTAGAATGAAGTCATCATCTTCAGCTTCTTTAAAATCTCTCTTTACCAAAGATTTTCTTTTTCTTGGCAAATTCCTGAGTTCATAATCAGAATCATTCTCAGCATGAGAAGATGCCTGCTTTTCTTCCTCTTCTGTTGCTTCTGGATCAAAAAGCTCCTCATCAGGTACATACTCGGATTCTCCACTATCATCCTCCTCCTGTTCATGCCTGGACTTTTTGGTCTCAGGATATTTCTTTTCTTTCGGAATCTCTGCCTTTGACTGAATTTGAAGGGCATGCTTCTGAAGTTTTCTAAGGTGTTTTTTTAAGCGCTTATCTGTTTTTGACAGAGCTTTACCCCCTTTTTCCTTTGTAGTAGATGTGGGAGCTATGCACTGGACGCTTTTGGCTTGTAATTTCTTCTTTGCTCGTTTGTGAAGGGATAATTTCCTTCTTTCAGACGACAGCTTAGCTTGGTCTGCTAAGTACTTTTCAAAATCAGATGCTTCATTTAGCATTAATTGTCGTGTTTTCCTCTCTGGCTTCTGAGGTATTTTAGTTCCAAATGGAGTCATTTGACCAGTACGAATAAGCTCTTCCCACTCTGTTTCCTGAACCGGCATAAGCATACTGCCAAGACATGATGGACCAGGTTCTACAACAAGAATCAGAACATCCATCATGTCTTTAATGCTTTCTCAAGAAGTCAAACACAGGAACAAGGGTGTTTTGTTTTTTTCCCTTCTACCCCCAAGCTGTGTGCGCACTCAGTTCCGTTTGTGAATGCCCCATCCCTGGAGACACTGGAAGGCCAGATTAGACAGGGCTTTGAGCAAGCTGGTCTAGTGGAGGACATCCCTGCCCATTGAAGGGTGTTGGAACTAGATTATCTTTAAGGTCTCTTCCAACTCTAACCATTCGATGATAATCTAGAAGTCCAAATTATCATCATATATAATACTTGAAATTCAAAAAGGGCAAACCCCAACAAAACATAAGACCTAAAAACTCAGACTGTAACTTTTACTTTGAATTACTTCTAAAACTTAACATAGGAAACATTACACATACTATCAAAATGCAAATACTTCTTGAAACAAAATACAGCAGGAACTACCAAAAAATTACAGTCCCCCACAGCATATGAACTCTAATGTGCTCCCTATGCTGTCACCATGTTTAATACAAGAAATCACTACACTCCCATATAGAATCATAGAATAGTTAGGGTTGGAAAGGACCTTAAGATCATCTAGTTCCAACCCCGCTGCCATGGGCAGGGACACCACACACTAAACCATGTCGCCCAAGGCTCTGTCCAACCTGGCCTTGAACACCGCCAGGGTTGGAGCATTCACAACTTCCTTGGGCAACCCATTCCAGTGCCTCACCACCCTCACTGTAAAGAACTTCTTTCTTATATCTAACCTAAGCCTCCCCTGTTTAAGTTTAAAGCCATTAGCCCTTGTCCTACCACTACAGTCGCTAATGAAGAGTCCCTCCCCAACATCCTGGGAGGCCCCCATCAGATATTGGAAGGCTGCTATGAGATCTCCACGCAGCCTTCTCTTCTCCAGGCTGAACAGCCCCAACTTTCTCAGCCTGTCTTCATAAGGGAGGTGCTCCAGCCCTCTTTTCAGCCTCGTGGCCCTCCTCTGGACTTGCTCCAGCAGCTCCATGTCCTTTTTATGTTGAAGACACCAGAACTGTACACAATACTCCAGTTCTGTATTACTGTAAATACTCCAGTATTTATACCAAAACCTGTGTAACAAGTAAGAATGATGCAACAGGCATAAACCTCCTCCCTCTCCACTCCCTGAGTTTCTCCAGCTACTGGAACTGCTTAACTCCATTTTTTCTGTCCTGGGTTCCATTCACTTCCTAGTTACATTTCATCACACTGTATGCCTGAGTTATACTACATGAACCCATGGAAACAAAAAAGGATTAAGGATGCTTTTCTACTAAGAAAAAGTTTACTGAGGTTTTGAGTCCTGTAGGTTTTGCCGAATCAGGAAAAAAGTGTGAGCTTCTGTGAGATCTGGAATCCACTGCAGCCACCTTTGCAATGGACAAATAGCAAGAAGAGTTTACACCTCTGCAAACAACGTAACTCAGAAGTGATGAGCAGATGGCAATGGGGTGCAAACTTGCCTTGCAGAACACTGCAGGTTAGTGACTAAGGCCAAGACACAGCCAAATTGGAGTTACAAAATCCAAGCTCAGTCTGCAGACAGCAGTGAGAAAGACCACCTAGTGAAACAGTGGGAGGTCAAATATTCTTCTTTGGAAGAAGCCTTATCCTTTTTTTTTTCTTTAAATCACAGTGCAGCTTGACAAAGAGAAGCACTTCCCCCTTCCATTGCTAGTGATACTTCGCAACAGTAAGAAAAAACAATTTTGTTAATGCTGATTGATAGCATCCAGCATATAAAATGTAATTCAATCATGATGTTAGTCATCTTTATCAAATTAGCTGTGAAAAAATGTTAGGATTTCCAATTTATTAAGCCCAATACTCTAATGTTCCTCAGCCATCCCTAGTGAGTTGAACATGGATTAACATCCATTTTTTAAAACTTCCCACATGAATATGTCAAGATCTGCAAGTCTGCAGGTGCACAAAATAAGTATTCTTAATTCTCTCTTTGAAAGCAAACCACTGAAATGTATTTCCTTATTGGCAAAGATCTAGCTTCAAACAAAGAAAGGCATTACATCAGAGTAGAACAGAACTTTCATCCTTCTCACATACCTTCATCTTCCTCGAATTCAATCTCATTTACTTTATCAAGAATCTCTGTTCCACCAAGAATTGCTTGGAGGCGCTTTTGTTTTGCTTTTATCTTCTTTAGCTGTTGTTCCTTGAATGACAAGTAGATACATAATTCAATTTTAATCTGGTTCATAACCATGCTATCCTTTTAAACAAGACTTACTTTACTACATTTTCAATATTTTTCCCAGAATCTCATATTCAAATGTTCACAGTATGGCATTTGAAACAAAAAAGTGCAAAGAAGTGTCACCACAGTATCTGTAGGTCTCCAACCCACAAAACACACACAATTTTGTGTGTGCAATTATCTTACATATACAGTAAGATCCGATTGTTTAGACACACAAATTTCACATGCACATTACACATTTTATGTACATATTTTGAGGTAGTTTTATAAATGTGTTGATTCTAGTGAAGGAAGCACACTGAGCAGAGTAGTGAGATGCACAGAGAACACAAAGATTTGTCTATGATTTGCAAGATTGGGTTAATGGTTATAAGCCACTAAAACCAGCTTTAAGACTTAAGATTTATTTATCATCCCAGAAGTTTTGTAATGTTTTGTTAAAAAGAAACTGAAATTGTAAATCAGTCCATCAACCTAATATGTGTTTGTACACACTTAATTCAGGAGCGGTGACACCTAATTTAACAGCAAAAACTACAAAGTAGAATGACTTTAAAAAAATAAGCAAAAAAAAAAAAAAAAAATCAACGTTACAGATGCTGTAACAAGGACAATTCATTACTGCTATGAAAATAATCCATAGCTAGCTCTTCTGCTACACCTTTTATCTGATGGCAATATCCTCAACTGTGTATTTATTGGTGACATTGCAGTTCCTTGGTGTTGCTAACTTTCACTTATGGAACAAGAAATTCCAAGCAGTAAAACAAAGACATAGGCACACATTTGTAACTCCATTCTTTGGAAATATTTCCCTATCTAGAGAGGCACATACTTCAGTACAAATGAATATTCATGGCAAAATTCTTTTGTTTTCTTTTGGTGAAGAACAGTTCACTAGCCTGCCTATGTCCTCATGACCACTTTAGAAACCACAAAGGGCAAGTATATTAATGTATGGTACAATGTATTATCTCCAGTGTATGCACTATTATTCTTGCTACCAGAGTACTTTATATCATAAAACACTCGCTGTATGACAGTTCTAAGGAAATACCTGTCTTGTACCAGTCATTAATTTCCCATTTGTCTCAATAACAGAAGAATTCAGCCTTCTTTAACCCTTTTTTTTTTTTTTTTAATACTACAAAATGAAGAGTACTGAAAGGCACTTCTCCACGCAAAAAGTACACCAAGAGCAGGTTTAAATACACTGAATCCAAACAGCCTCCAAAATTCTTGAGGTTCATAGGATCACTTTTTACAGATTATAGTTTTCATAAAGGATCTATTGTTACACGCCAAGGACTGTTAGAGTGACCAACAATGAAATCACGAGGTTTGGACTTCCCCTGAAACTAATTCATACTTTGTTATTAACTAATTATTACTATTAACACATATATTACTTTCATTTCATAATAAAAAGTAACATGAAAACAAGCAAAATACAATTACATGATCACTCTTTAGTGGTGCATCTGGTTTAATGCCTTTCTTCCCACTACTTCCAGTTCCTACTTCTGTGCCGCTGTTCAGTACTGCCCCCCTCACTCTCTTCATTAGCCAAATTGTGAGTACAATGTTATCCAAATTGCTGAAATGATCAAAGTTAAAAATCGTACAACTGAGTAAGTCAGTGGCAAATGGCCTGAGACTGGTAGGAAGTGTCTGAAGATAAAGGGCAGTAAGTTTTTCAGTCAGCTTTATCATCAGAGAAAATATTAGAATGAATTTCCATCAGAGAGAGAGCTGATCAAAGTGCTACATTGCTGCCCAGAAGAGTATTTCCCTTTTCTCAAATCTTCTTCCTTTTCACAGCTGTTTAGGTCTATTGCTCACATTACACTGGTGCCTGCTAGATTGCTCTACGAGCTCCTTCGATTTGCTATTCTGGCAATAAAAAATCTGGAGCAGTTTCTGCCAAATCAATGAATTAATATGGTTCACAGAAAGGAATGATGTGTATCAGTACAACAAAGACACAGACAATGAAAAGAGGATTAAGGAAAGGAAGGTAGGGAATGAAGACCAGGAGAGCTGAGATTTAGGTCAACTACTAAATCATGCCCTAACAATGCTTTGCTAATTCTCCAAACACTACTGGGAAGGATTTAATTAAGTTAATGAAATTAATGCAAGTCAGTCTTCTGAGCAGGTCCTGGAATTTCAGTTTTACCGATTGTTCTAAAACTAATAATAACAATAACAACAACAACAATAATAATAATCTCTTACTTTCACATCTTTAAATTATTTACTTTTGGTAGACAAACCATTTAAAAAGGCAAGAACAGCAACTGCTGACTGACTCTGAACTATGTAATTAAGATAGAATTGTATCACACAATCCAAACCTTAAGCCAAAGTACAAGTTAAGTATTGTCAGCAGAAAATCAACGTAATCCAATCACCTTGTTATATTTTTGCCGTTTTACAGAATCTAGTTTTCTGTTTATATCTTTGTTGTCGGCAGCTTGAGGTGAAAGTTGCTCAATAATTTTATTTATTTGTTTCAGAGATGTTGTACATGATCTGAAAAAAGAAGAAGATTGCAATGTACTGGTCAAGTCTAGAAAGAAAAATAGCACGTTCTCAATTCAGACAATTTAGAATTCCAAAGGCAAGGAAACTGAACAAGCCATCGCAATATTTAGTGCTCAAAGTTACAAGTCTGATGATGACAATAAGCAAGTGATAGTGGTTGCTTTTATTATTCAAGGTAAACAAAACACAAACCAAAAATCTAAATGGGAAATCCCACGTTTTCCTTTTCTGAATCTGTTTATTAGTTTGATGCCATTATATAAGGAAGCCTATTTCTTTTGCCTTTCTAATGTCTCTCTCAAACAAAGAGCTGATTACAAGATACAGTTTCATGAAGATGGACTAGCTGAAAGAATTAACAGCACAACAACATCAAACTTTCCTTACTCATGCACTCCTGTTTTTCATTTTTCCATATACAATATGAAATTCAGGCTGAACCACATACTATAACCCAGTATCTGTTTCTGCTGTTAAATTCCACTGTCAAAAGCAACAGATTTGTTAATTCAAATAGCAGAACATTTCATAAGGCTACACAAATTAGCATCTCAAAGCGTTATGAAAAGTGTTAAAGAAAACTCTCCACAAAACCTGCAGAGTAGCCATTATTTCTCTCATATGTAAAAGCACTGTATAAGACTCCTCAATTGTCAGTGAGGAAATTGTTGGGACACATTTCTCTCCAGCTCTAATTTGAATTCTACCACTTTTGTCCTAAGAGACATGTTCTACCAGCTCCCCAGCTATCACTACCATCTTCACTTCTCCATTCTCTTCAAGCAATATTGAACCATCCCATCTCCTTTCTCAGTCTTCTGTTTTGTTGCTGTTAAGTATACCATCCTTTTGAACACCTCCTGCCATTTGGCTTTTCCTTCCTTGGCCCAAGGGTGTCTTGACACATACCACCACTGTCCTTTTCCACAAATGTTTAACAGACTGTGGGATTTAAACAGGATTTAACTTCAACTATTTTATTCTCCTCCTTCGCTTAGATTTATGTACATTTCAAAGTCATGCAGCTTCTATCATGAACTCTGTGCCGATTGCTCAAAAAACTCTTTGTGCCTGATTTTACCTCTAGTCATGCACTTACCATGTTACAGGACTTTAACTAACTCCATCATGCTCTACTCATATGTCTTTACTTCTGTTAGTCCCTCTGCTCAACAAGCCAGCTATATCTCTGCTAATTTTCTCCAAAATAAACTTTCAGACATGCACATTACATCTTATGAGATGACGTTCTACAGGTCTGCATAAAACATTTGCATTCCCTCATATAAATCTCATTTTACAACTTTAAGTGGAAGACAAAAATAGAAGGGTAAGAAAAATCATAGGATGCCTTCTAAAGAAAACCAGGAAAATATCAACTAATTGGCAGTGTCACGTACCACTCTTAACAACCACATAATCTAATTGCAGTGGTTACACTGCTCCATTCTTCTTCTCAGTGACCATCTTATTCACTGTAACATCTGAAATTAGGTTCCAATTTTGCAAACATAGTTAATTTCACATCTCCACAACCAAATTGGAAAATTAACAAAGTACATAAAATTAAGCTTATGCATAACAAGAGCTACATAAGAGTTCACATAATTAATGGAGGCCTACACCACTCTTGAGCACTAAACCTCAACATTAATGTAAGAGTGAAAGATGGACTTGTAAAATTATTTACCTGCAGTAGTTCACACAGTAACTCTACAATGAGACTAGAAACAGAAGGGAAATCTAAGATCTGAACTCAAAAGGTTAGTGGTTCCTATCCCACAAAGTCTTTTACTATCTATATCCCATGTTAATTAGGCATTTGATTATTTTAAGATATCATTAAATACTTCATATAAGCACTTGTGATAATGTGGTTTTGGTTGTAGTACACTTATGATATGCAGTCATCCAAGTTACAGAAAGCACATAATGCTATGAAGCATACAGAATTGAAGAAGTGGCACTTTTTCTGACTATGACTTTGAATAATAGAATATAATACAGTTCTCCTCTACTGCCCAGAAAACAACACTTCTTCATAAGGTAGGAGACAAAGCAGAAAAAGGAGATGTGCTGTCCTCTACTGCCTTGATGCATGACTAAATTATTCAAATAAGACCAAAGAAGCATTTCTCTGAAGTGAAAAATATTTTCTCCTTTTTTAAAAGGTGGGTGACTCGGAACACATGATCTAGTGCTTTCAAAACATCTTTTCATCTTCCAGCTTTTAAAAAACACAAGACACCAAGCCTTATCAGTCAGGAACAGAAAAGAACAGTAAGAAAGGACACAATTTACCTTAAGTCATCCAACACTGACCGATATTCTTTCTCTGCATCAGCTATTTTTGTTGCTTTATTCGCTTCATTAATTGCATTATCTACTTGCTGAAGAACTCCTTGCTCCAATACATCCTGGTCATAGACATCAACTCCTAAACCTTTGAGCTCAGCAGCCTGTGCACTATATGAGATGGACTGAATCTGCTGCCTGTTGATCTGTAAAATGGGTTGTCCTCTTCTGGACACCTCCAAAGGAACAGTCATGGAAGTAGATGGCTGGCTGGCAAAGCTGGGAACCTCAACACTATTATCCAGGTCATTATCACAAATGCCATTTTCTTGTTCAATTCCCAATTCCTCATCATTACGTAGGCAATCATTGCTTGAAGTGGTAACAGGGTCTTGTTCTTGGATGCTGTCTGGCAAGTGGCTGTTGTCTGTTGGCATCCTCTGCGCAAAGGCAACAAAGAACCACCAAATAATCATAAAGATGTTTACATACACAAAGCTCCTCATGAAGACTGTGCCCACATAAAAGTAAGCAAAATAATGAGCATGTTTCTTCAGAAATTCTTGTTTTAAAACACCTAGTAGCCTCCTCCTCCATAAGTCCTCCTCCCAAAGGCTTCCTCACACTGATTTCCACAATCGAAAGGAAAACGTGGCCAAAATTTCTTAAAGATGTAGTACTACTGGAAGACATTGATATCAAGTCAAATAAAACAACCTTTAAAAAGTCCTCACCAGATACTGAACTCAATCTTGTGTTTAAATAGTCATGCTCCAGAATACTGTGACATAACTAAATCATGTGCAACTTAACATACACAAAATCAAAAAAATACAAGTGTTTGAAACCGGGTAAGACTTGGCAGTTAAAGCACTGATGAGAACAGTTGGCTGTAGGCTTTAGTTTGACAACTCAGCTTTGAAACAGAACATAAAGCTTCAAGCTCCAAGAGGGGAGACTCAGGTTAGATATAAGGAAGAAGTTCTTCACTGTGAGGATGGTGAGGCACTGGAACAGGTTGCCCAAAGTGGTAAATGCCCAATCCCTATCAGCGTTCAAGGCCAGGCTGGACAGAGCCTTGGGTGACATGGTCTAGGATGAGGTGCCCCTGCTCATGGCAGGGGGGTTGGAACTGGATGATCTTAAGGTCCTTTCCAACCCAAACCATTTTATTGCTCTATGATAAATCATCTTAGTTGTTAGGAAGTTAACACCAGACTGACTTACCGAAGCAAGCCGGGAGCTGGTCTGGTTTGGAGCCTTCAGGGTGAGGCTGTCTTCTGAAAAGATGTATTTTTATCAACTTCGGGAGAAGTAAGCGTTACTAACTTGCAGGAAGACATCAATGA
>NW_009933804.1:715-941 GCF_000696875.1 Nestor notabilis | reverse complement strand
CCCCAAAATGGGTCTCTCCGACCGTTTTGCAGCTCTGCTCACGTCGGCTTTACGACCTGCCTGTATTACCCGAATTCCTGATGTTTGGCACCATAAAAGCGGCCGCGGAGCCGGTGGTGCTGGGGGGAGCTTCGGTTTTATGGGGTTTGGGGTTCAGGCAGCACCCCGGCCTCATGGTCTCGATGTTGTCAGGGTTTTAGGGAGCCATTTCCAGCCCCAAACGCAG
>NW_009933804.1:0-247 GCF_000696875.1 Nestor notabilis | reverse complement strand
CACCGCGCCCCCCAAAACACTCCCATAACGGCGGATAAAGCCTCTGCCCTGGCTTTGGGGTACCCCAATTTGAACCAGGGCTGGGGGGGGTGTCAGAGTGTGGCCCCACTGCAACCCCCTGACCCAACCTCAGCCTTTTCCCCACCTCCCTCCCACTATTTTTCGGCTTTTTTCAACCGAATTTGGGAGATGGGGAGAAAAAAATGCAGAGTTCACCGATTTGGCTAAATTTGGGGGGAGCGGGGAG
>NW_009933803.1:4542-4760 GCF_000696875.1 Nestor notabilis | reverse complement strand
CCTCCATGACTCTGGAGAAGGAGAAAACTCCTCCGAAAGATCCATACAAAATAAGGGTGAAGTCAAACTGACCCTGTAAAATTAAAAACAGAACAAAAACCCACAGGTGAGTCCGTCAGGGTGAGAAACAAGAGTGTGGATGCTCGAGCCGTGTGTGTGTGCAGCCGCACGTACGCGTGCGAAGGCGGGAGCCGGTGTGTGCACATGCAGTGGGTGTG
>NW_009933803.1:2508-4346 GCF_000696875.1 Nestor notabilis | reverse complement strand
GGAAAACCGCAGGAGGAAGAATGGAAAACCGCGCCGCACTTTGTCGCTGGATGGAGACGGGGTTTGGCTGGCGAAGCTCCTCACCACCAGTAACAAAGTGCATTGGGTTTTGGTTTCTCTTCTTTTACAGTCAGAATTACAGACAGGAGCTGATGGAGAACACGGTTGGTGACAACGTTAGTCTGGACAAAGGAAAAATACCAACAACTGTTAAAAAAAACCCCTTCAAAGCCCCCCAGAAAAGAGTGGATCCCTTTTTACAGAAGATAACCAAGTCATTGAGAAGCCATGAGAATCACAGTAACCGCCGCGCGGTCGGTCCCGGCGCCACTGGGACAGCGCGGCCGAGGGCCGCAGGCTTGTGGGGTTGGTTCCTCGCCCGCTCCCGCTCTGCCTTCTCCTGGATGGCTTTTCCAAATGAAATGTCTCACTGGGTCTGGAGATGTTTGGAGCAGAGATGCCAATGAGGCCAGTCTAGATACAGAGCCTGGGAAGCATTATCTACACTGGGGAAATCTGCTTCATTTCAGCTAAGAAAATCAACGCAAAGCAGCAGGAGCTGCATTAGTGGGGGCACGGTTCTGCTTGGGGGTAGGAATGCCATAGGAAAAGATCTTGGCCTTTGGCCATTGGGCAATCCAGGCTCCAAAGGCCATTGGGCCACCCAAGGTCCGAAAGCCACTGGGCAACCCTGTATCCCCAGTAAAGGCACTGCGCTGCTGGGGCGAGTGACCTGACCGTGGGTGCTGCAGGTGTGTGGGACATGGCCACCCCTGAGCCGGTGGTATGGGGGAGCATGGGCTTGAGGTGCACAGACGGGCACAGGACGGTGACCCCGGTGCTGCCTGGGGATGGTGCCACCACCAGTGCCCTGAGCCCATGCTCATCTGGCTCTGCCATGGGTGCAGGGGACATGAGGAGGGCGCAGCGCTGGTGGGAGTGTGATGAAGCTGATGATGCTGGTGTAGGAGAGCAGGTTTGCGGCAGCCCCTGGCAGCCCCATGGCAGTGTGGTTGGAAGTCGCCTTCTTTTGTGTGTAGCCTGACTGGGACAAGCCGTGGTGTCCCTCAGCTCCTGAGGGAACACGCAGTGTTTGCCAACACAGGTACGGCTGCAGCTGCTTGGTGGCGGAAGCTGGGGTGCACACGGGGCGATACAGCCACTGACTCTGCCATGGCAGAGGGTGCATCCACCATTTCCAGCCCTTGCAAGGAGGATCAAGGCAGCAGAGGGGATCAGAGAGGGGGAGAAGGAGGAAGAGGAAGAGGAGGAGGAGGAGGAGGGAGAAGAGGGCTCCTAAGAAATGGCAAGAAGGCGTCCAGCTTTCCTGGTCCCAGACCGAACTTTCTGCAGAAAAGTTGCACTCTGCAGACTTCTGACCTCTTGCAGCAAGAGGCGGGTGCAGGTGGGTCTCTCTTGGTAGCCCCAAAAACAGCTGCCGAAGGGGCCAAGACCCTGGTTCACCCAGCGGGAACCCGCTAGGCAGCCTGCACTCAGGCTCACACCATCACTTCCACCACCAGTGCTGCCAGGAGCAAGGGTCATGCTGAGGGGCCATGGTGGCTCCTCAGGGCAGCACCCAGCAAAGCCACCCACCATCCCAAGGGGACATGTTGGGCAGACAGGCTGTGGGGCTGCACCTGGACACAAGGACCTCCAGGGTGTCCGAGGGACAACGGGGTCTCCGAGGGCTGCTGGGGTCTCCGTTACCTGCGGGTGAGGTGGGGAAGGAGCCAGCAGTGTGATGGGAATGAAGTAAAGCAGGGAGGAGGTGACAGGCAGTGGTGGGACAAGTTGGCTGGGTGGGCAGGGGGTGCGGCGCTGGGCGGGGCGAGGGC
>NW_009933803.1:990-2477 GCF_000696875.1 Nestor notabilis | reverse complement strand
CAGAGGCGGCAGCCAGAGTGGGATCACCACAGGCTCTGCAAGCGCGCAGCAGCCACGGCTGAAGCCAGGCAAGCATGCAGACGAGCCAGATGCTCAATGGCATCCTGGAATGTGCTGATGTTGCTTTGCCAGGCAGGAAGCTGGAGAAGCTGCACCAGCCAGGAGAGCCAAGCTCTGGTCGCAGGGGACAAGCGGCAAGTTCAGTTCATGGCTGGGGGATGTGAGAGCAGTGGCTGCAACGGTGGCAGCAGTAGGCAAGCAGCAACTGCACTGATGGCATGGGATGTCTGTGGGCCCATGCAGGACCATGCCAGCAAGCCCTTGTGACTGCAAAGTGCCTGGTGATGCCAAGCGCAGGCAAAAGAGCTGGAGCACTGGAGGGCAATAGGTGGGTGCATGCAGCTCTGTGTGTTGCTGTGCATGCATCTGCACATGCTGCTGCACACAGGCAAGGCATGCAGGGGCTGGTGGAGGGGATCCAAGGCGTGAAGGTGCCAGGTATGAGGATGATGAAGGTGGGAGGTGCGCAGGAGGGCTGAAGGTGCCAGCTATTAGGAAAGTGCATGGCGGGGCCCAGTGGGGTGGAAGAAGGGGGTGCAGTGCATGGTTGGCAGAGGGGTGATGAGCTGGGCAGGGAGGTGGAAGGGGCAGGACTGGGTTTGCCGTGTCCCGTCCTGCTCTGGGTCATGCAGGGCAGTGGTGACACTGCCATGCTGGGGTGCAAAGGGCACAGCAGGTAAAGTGAGTGGAGGGGTCGGGCAGACACGGTTGCTGCTGTTGCCATTCGGGCGCCTCTTGGCTCACCAGGTGACGGGCCAGTCGGGCGCCTCTTGGCACACCAGGTGACGACCCCTGAGGCCTGGCGTGCCCTGGGGCATAGACAGTGGGCTGTTTGCTCGCCAGTCCAGCTTGGGGCCACTCTCACCATCCCTGGGCTGCTAGATGGCAATTGGGGAGGTGGAGAGGCCCCAAACCCACAGGCCTGCTGTCTTCTGGAGAGTTCTGGATGGAGCCACTTGGGCACACACCCAGCAGGAGCTCAGGGAAAAGGTGACAGCACCAGAGCATTTGAGGACCCATCCCAGGGAGGGTCTGGTGCACTGAAGGGTCTGTCACCCTCACCCTGGCCCTTTTCCCTGGCTGAAGGTTGTAAAGGTTTGGAGATGTGTGAGGGTCAGAAGGAACCTCCTTGTCCTTCCCTCTAGCACCAGAAGAGTTAATGCCTTTGTGGGGGACTCGGCTTTTTGGGAACACCAGTCACCAAGCCAAAGCCATCCCCTCCAGAGCTGGCTAGACAAGCCCTGGCCACCCCTGGGGGTTGGCACAGCGAGAAAGGGGCATGTGGGGCACCAGGCACCACACTGGGGACAGGGACACCACCTCTGCCAGTGCCGCAGCTGGACTGGGTCACCCTGGGTCCTCCAAAGACACTGGGAGACAGAGCGGCTCCCGGCGCGCCCAGACTGACCTGACGGCCCCAAGGGACA
>NW_009933803.1:0-666 GCF_000696875.1 Nestor notabilis | reverse complement strand
GTGCCCTGGGAGGGGTGCGGGCACCGCCTCCCAGCACCTCAGCACATCTACAGATAGAGATTAGGAAAATTATAACAAAATCAGGTGGCTCTAACTATAGATATAGATATATAGATATTTGTTCTCTCTTTTCAAATATATAGCTGATTAAAAAGATGCAAAATAAGGATGACTAGGACAGAGTGGGAATCCTGTAGTTCAGTATCTCTTGTAGGTCATCAGCTGCTCTCTATATAACTGCACGGAGATTAAATATTATCCATCAACGTGTCCCCCTTGGAAACAAAGACCCCAAACCAAGAGGAAAAAAAACATCTCGCTCCCCCCACCCCCCCTACTGAAGGTTGGCAAAGCGTATTCTGCTGGATTCCCCACCAGCCTCCCTCCGCCATCCCCAAACATGCTTCTATCCATGCGGTTTCAGTCCCTCTCTCAGCAGGGTGCCTGAGGGTGACTGGCAGAGCAGCAGCACAGAGTCCAGGGCTAGTGTCTCTTGGGTGGGAATCACTCTTCAGGCTGCTCCCGATGCGGCTCGGCACAGGAGGCAGCAGGTCTGGGTGTCACTGCAGGCATCCACCCAGCCACCAAGACCTCTCCATGATGGAGCCCTTCCCATCAAGAGCACCAGTGGGATGACCCGGCTCAGCCGGATGCCTCAGATCCCAG
>NW_009933802.1:9092-12385 GCF_000696875.1 Nestor notabilis | reverse complement strand
GCTTGTGGGCTGGGCCTGGCAGGTAGGCTTACCCCCAGCTCCCTCCTTTTTCCTTCTCCAGATTGCAAAGGAGGTGGCAAAGTTGCTGGAGATGAAGGCCCAGCTGGGGGGAGATGAAGGGAAACACAAGTTTGTGCTCAAGACCCCAAAGGTAACTTCTCCCAGCATCTAACTCTGTGTGCAGAACCTCAGCACAGACTGGCCTGTTTGTGTTCTCATTTCTGTTTCCCTCTTAGCAACAGGGGAGAGAAGGGTGAAAATACCCCTGACAGTGCCTGACGCAGAGACCCGACTGCCATAAAGACTTCCTGCTGCTTCTGTGACAAGCCAGTCACTAGCTGGTGCAGTCAGGAAACTAAATTCCCTTTTGGCCAAGCTTTATTAGAGCTGCCCAGTGTGAGAGGTCTCATATCTGCTGGAATTGCACTATCTGAAGTAAGGTCATGGCATTGCGCTGCTCTGTGAGTTTAGGGTTTAGGACTCTTCAGCTCTTGTAGTATGACCCTACTACAAGGGCCTGCAGGGACAGGCCAAGGGGAATGGCTTTAACCGGCCAGAGGGGAGATTGAGGTGAGCTCTTGGGCAGAAGCTCTTCCCTGTGAGGGTGCTGAGGCACTGGCACAGGGTGCCCAGAGAAGCTGTGGCTGCCCCCACCCCGTCCCGGTTCAAGGCCCGGGTGGGCAGGGCTTGGAGCAACCTGCTCTAGTGGAAGGTGTCCCTGCCCGTGGCAGCGGGTTGGAACTGGAGGAGCTTTAAGGTCCCTTCAGCCGAAACCAGACTGGGATAACACAGCCTATGAGTACCTGCGGACATTGGCTCTCCTGGACCAAGGGTCCTTAAGCTGCTCCTGTTCCTTGTAACCCGGACAGAGTGGATGGAGCTGCTGGGTTGGGTGAGCACAGAGTGCTGCAATGTGCAGCTCTGCTGGTGCCAGGCTTGTTGTTGGGGATTTGCAAAGCATAAGCCAGGCAAAGAAACAGTGGCAGTGTTTGCCAAGAGTGGTCAGTGTATGTTGAAATGGGGGGAACAAGAAAGGTTTTGTGATCTTTTTGATCTTGTCTTAGCTTGTGAGGATGGGTAATCCCATTTACCAGCTCCTGACATTTGTGTCCTCTTGCAGAATGACCCTTCCTTCAGCGATAGCTCTTCAGTCTCCAGGCCCCTGAGAATAGTGTCCAGAATGCAGTTTATGCTGGAATTGTTTGTAACCTGAATGTTTTCATCACTAGCATCTCACCAGAGACCAGCTGTGCATTGTGGAGACAGTTGTGAATGTTGTTCACAAACTAAACAGCTGATGTTAATGCCACTGACTTAAGAAATGTCTCAAAACTGTCTCCCTTGACCAATTCCTTTATATGTTTTGGTAAATGTAAGTGGTGTGAGGCCTGGAAGGGTATTTCACTGTTTAAAGATGTGGGGAGAGGATTCTGCAGCTCTGTGAGTGCCAGGGAAGCCTGGCGTGGGTTTCCACCTGCCTCGGCCATGCCAGTGTGCGGCTGGAAGCTGCTCTTCGCTGTGCGACCTGCAGGTAGGGTGTCAGGAAGCTCCAGCTCGCTGCTTCCTCCAGCGCCTGACTCCCAACCCCTGGAAAATGCAGGTGGGAGAGATCTGGTTTGTTAACAGTGATCTGTGTGTTTCTGAGAGCCCAAAAGTGGTCACTGAAATAATGTGGTGATTCTTAACAGCGAAGGAATTAAAAGGGAGCTCATCCCAGTGAACAGCAGATGGGCACTTCACAGGCATCACTCTTTAAGCGGATGATTTTTCTCTGTGTGTGTTCGGAAGCTGTGGAGCTGCTGGTTGTTCCATGGCTCCAAAGTATGCCTGCCCTGTGATTCCACCTCTCTCGGGGTGGCTGGTTTTGCAGGGGTCCAGATCAGAGCCATGGGCAGATCCGAGCTGTGCTGTCACAATCAAAAGACCCTCTACTGTTGGGTCTGTGTTAGCTTCTTTGTTTCCTGAAACATGAAACTCCTGACTTAGATTTAGCTCTGCAGAGTGTGGCAGATCGTGTCTGAGCTGTGTCCTCATGTTTTCCAGTGGTTTTTGGTGCTGCATTTTACCACCTCTCCCAACAGCTGATGTCTGAGCCTGATCTGTCTGGTTTTATCAGCAGTATGATAGCTTATTCATATTGCCTCTCACGTCTGCCTCCACTGTCTGCCTCTAACCCAGTGTGTCATTTACTCTCCTTTTCTTCCTCTAACCCCAGGGCACACGGGATTACAGCCCCAAGCAAATGGCCATTCGTGAGAGGGTCTTCAATGCAATCATCTCCTGCTTCAAGCGCCATGGAGCAGAAGTCATTGATACACCAGTGTTTGAGCTGAAGGTGAGTGAGGACACAGCAGGTTGCTGAGCTGATGAGGATCCTGCAGTTGAAAGCCTGTGATGTGTTGAGGGCTGAGTTTTATTCCTCCATCTCCAGGTGTCCTCCCTTTCTCTCCTTGTTTTCTGTGTGCTCTAGGGCTGGTCCCCTGTCACTGAAGATGCTGTTTGTTTGTATGTCCTTTTGTTGTAGGAGACATTGACAGGGAAATACGGAGAAGACTCGAAGCTCATCTACGATCTGAAAGATCAAGGAGGAGAGCTGCTGTCCCTGCGCTATGATCTGACAGTATCCTGCCACGGCCAGTGCTGAGGAGCCTCATCACATTTGCTGCCCTTCTTTTGGGGCTGTGTTGTGAGCAGGGGAGGGAGGAGTCTCTTGGTTCTGACCCCATCCTGGCAGGGACAGCCTGAGCAAGCAGTGTGGTTCAGTGGGTGCAGGAACCTTGCTTAGTTATTTGTTTCTTCACTTCAGTGAAGTAACACCTGTATATGGAGGTAAGGAAGACCTGTATGGAGCAGGGTTTCTCCTACAGCAGGGTACCGAGACTAGGCTGCTGCAGTACACAGCGCATGTGAGACTGGAATCCAACCTCAGGTGTTGCTGGAAGGTGCCTATAGGGGCACTTATGAGGGACATGGAGCTGTTGGAGTGAGGCCAGAGGAGGCCACGGAGCTGCTGCGAGGGCTGGAGCAGCTCTGCGCTGGGTCCAGGCTGAGAGAGCTGGGCTGGGTCAGCTGGAGAAGAGAAGGCTCCTGAAGGGGAGACCTTAGAAGAGCTCCAGTGCCTAAAGGGGCTCCAGGAGACCTGGAGAGGGGCTTTGGACAAGGGCCTGTAGGGACAGGCCAAGGGGAATGGCTTTAACCTGCCAGAGGGGAGATTGAGATGAGCTCTTAGGCAGAAGCTCTTCCCTGTGAGGGTGCTGAGGTGCTGGCACAGGGTGCCCAGAGAAGCTGTGGCT
>NW_009933802.1:3611-9061 GCF_000696875.1 Nestor notabilis | reverse complement strand
GTGTTCAAGGCGAGGTTGGACACAGTGGCTTGTAGCAACCTGCTCTAGTGGAAGGTGTCCCTGCCCATGGCAGGGGTTGGAGCTGGATGATCTTTAAGGTCCCTTCAGCCCAAACCAGTCTGGGATTCTGTGATTAATGGCAGCATGTGCAGGCTGTGTCTTGGGCAGTTATGGAGACCTTGGGAGCTATGGAGAATCCATCCATCCATCTCATAGCAGTTGCTTTGTCCCAGGGTTGTGTGCCATACACTGTGCTGGTTGGTGGGGAGATAGTGAGCACCCAGCACTGCCTGTGACTGATAACTGGGTGGGGTGATCCCTCCCTGTTGCCATCCTTAACCCACACATCCCAGGTGCCCTTCGCTCGCTATCTGGCGATGAACAAGATCACCAACATCAAGCGCTATCACATTGCCAAGGTCTACAGGAGGGACAACCCAGCCATGACCAGGGGCCGCTACCGGGAGTTCTACCAGTGTGTGAGTTTGGCCACTGACAGCGTTACTGCTGAGTGAGGCTGGGCAGTGCCTGTTGAGACCTACCACCATAAAAACCTAGAACCAAAGGCTGGGTTACCTGCTGTGGAAAGCTCAGGAGGATCCACTCACCTTCTCCTTCGCGTGCCCTTATGGGTGTAAAAGGCTGCTTGAGAGTGGCAAAGTGAGGACGGTGGCTGTGGCACAGGGTGCTGGTGTATGAGGGACTTTGTAATACAGCTCCTAGGTGCCTCAGGTGTCTAGCCTGCTTCAAAGCAGCCTTTGCTCCATCCCACAATTCTTGCCAGCCTGGTAGAGGGGAAGAATTTCCTTCTGATCCCAGCAGCAGTTTTACTCCTGGGTGTGTAGCAGGACACATGAACCAGGTGAGCACTTCAGCTGTAGCATATGCTATTTCTGTCCCCTGATTAGTCAATCTGTGTTTCAAAGGAAGGGAAAAACCCAGAGGCCAAACTACAGAACAGGTAAGAAAGCAATTTCCTTTGTGGCTTTTTCAGATGAGTGTAGTAGCTCCAAGGAATGGATTTGTTCCACTGTAGTAACAGTTCCCAGGGCCTCATATTGCAAACAGATTTCTGTTTGAGAATATTCCTGTTACATTGTACCCTGTGGATACCTTCTGGCTGCAGCTTGGTGAATTACCTTTTTCAGACCACTCTACCTCTTGTCTCATCTGAAAGACTTCCAAGATCTCACTCCTAGGATATCTAGAAATAGTCCTTAATATACAGGCTAACCTTCCTTGCATTTGATAGCTGCTGTTTAAAGAGCTGCACTGGCACAGGGAGATGTAAACTGTCATACCTTGGCACAGATTCTTCCTGTGCCCCAGATAAACATTTGGGAAATGATTAGAGAAATCTTTCCTTCCTTAGGCCACATAAATCATCTATTACTTTCTCTCCCTGGAGATACTTCTCTTTGCTCAGCCTAGGAGCTGGTTCTGCATCTTTTCCTAAATAGAATTCCCCAGCCCTTGGTTGAGTTTTTCAGTGTCATTTCACCTGTGTCACATACACTGGTAATGGCAGTTTCCTGACTGAACCAGCCCTTACCCAACTTCCACAGGGATTGCATCAGCCTTTCTTGCACTCAGCTGCTCAGGGACTAACTGATGTGATCTGTTTCCTCCTCCATTGCCCTGATTTCTTTTGGAAGCTTGGTGAAACCATGCGGAAATTCACCCACTTAATGAAAATTATTTTTGTATTCAAAGTCTTATTGAAGACTTTGCATTTTGGGATTCATAAATGGGAGTTACATAGAAGGAATCTTGTTGCTTCTGTGGTTTATTTCTCTCAGACTACTGATGTTGTCTTTGCTATTTTCCAGTCACAGGCTATTCAAACACCTTTATGTGCTGTTTCATCTGGGAGTCTCTGGTGGAGACCACTTGGGCTTTATGATCTCTTTTTCTGTCTTGGCAGTGGAAACTTTGGGTTTTGCCTCATTTGAGATCACATCTTGTCCTGGGTTCAGTGCTTCAACCACGACACTTCTCGTCTTGTTCCCTGGTCATTAACTTGACCGGCATGTGTATTAAAAAAGAAGATCCTAAGAATCAAAATGACGTATTTTGCATTTAGGTCATACCAAATAATTAATTTTCTCCCTTTCCTGGTTCCTTTGTTCTATTTATTTACTGCTGCTGATTGCTCTGCTGTCTCCTTTCTGTTGTGTTTTAAGGATCTCTGTTTCAAAGTGATCACACAGTAAACTGCTGTGCCAGAGGCAGGGAGCACATCCAGAGGCATAAAGCAGGGAGAAGCAGAATAGCTTCTTGCAAACTGGAGAGGGCTGGAGCAGCTCTGCTCTGGAGCCAGGCTGAGAGAGCTGAGCTGGCTCAGCCTGGAAAAGAGAGGCTTCTGAAGGGGAGACCTCAGAGCAGCTCCAGTGCCTTAAAGGGGCTCCGGGAGATCTGGAGAGGGGCTTTGGACAAGGGCCTGTAGGGGCAGGCCAAGGGGAATGTCTTTAACCGGCCAGATGGGAGATTGAGATGAGCTCTTAGGCAGAAGCTCTTCCCTGTGAGGGTGCTGAGGCACTGGCACAGGGTGCCCAGAGAAGCTGTGGCTGCCCCATCCCTGTCCGTGTTCAAGGCGAGATTGGACACAGGGGCTTGTAGCAACCTGCTCTAGTGGAAGGTGTCCCTGCCCGTGGCAGCGGGTTGGAAACGGATGAGCTTTAAAGGTCTCTTCACACCCAAACCAGTCTGGGATTCTATGAAACTCTCTGCACTGCCTATGACAGAGTGTACAAACTCTTTGCAATGCTGTGGACACAAGAGCACCTCTGCC
The DNA here is from genome assembly GCF_000696875.1 of Nestor notabilis. Taxonomy (NCBI): domain Eukaryota; kingdom Metazoa; phylum Chordata; class Aves; order Psittaciformes; family Psittacidae; genus Nestor; species Nestor notabilis. Next base: position 6,270 of record NW_009933802.1, on the reverse strand, counting down.
CTCAGTGAAAGAGGATCATAAACCCACATCCTGTTCTTTCTGGATCCTATCAGCAAGGGCTAGTGCTCCCTTACACTCTATTTCTGTTGCTTTTTGTAAGCAAGCTGCTGTTAACAGCAGAGCTGAAGCTGTATTGCTGCAGCCACACCAGTGGTGCTCATTTGTTCACTGCTTTTCCTGTCCCCAGGACTTTGACATTGCCGGGCAGTTCGACCCCATGATTCCCGATGCTGAGTGCCTGAAGATCGTGCATGAGATCCTGAGGGACCTGCAGCTCGGGGACTTCCTCATCAAGGTGAGACTCAGCAGGTTTCTCTGTGTCACAGTGGGAACTGTGGTCATTGTTCCTGTGGTTTATGCAGCAGTACTTGTTCCCACTCTTAAAGCTCACTAAAGCCTGGTCCAGAAGCTCATCCTGCCTCTGCCTCCCCTGGTGCATATGCTGTGAGGCTGGAGCTCAGCTCAGACATGCCTTCAAGCTGGGAATGCAGGGAGGTTTCCTGAGGCTGCAGTAGCAGAGCTCTCTTTAGCACTAGCCACAGTCCCCTGCAAAATGTCCAGCAGCCAACTAACAGGGTGACTGTCCTGTTCACTGCCTACAGTAGAACACAGGCTCTGGCCCAGGATCCCTGCCCTTGTCCCAGCTCCTGATGGCTTCTCAGTAGGGATATCTGCTCACTGCATGCTGTGTTCTCTGCAGGTTCCTGCCTTCCCACCAAGTCCTTTCTGGGGCTGAGGTGTTTTCCAGAAGAAGAGTCAAGCAGGTTGAGCTATTTGCTATAAAACACCTCCATTATCTTGGTGTGGCAGCAAATAGTGCTGGGTGTGCAGGTCAGGCAGGATGGGGAAGGGGGTACAGCAGTAGGAGAGCAATGGGAAGGAGTGCTTGATGTGCAGGAGGCTGTTGGGACCTCTGAGAGGGACCCAGAGCTGGGTCATTGCTGAGATCTGCAGGGGAGGTGAGCAGTGTGGGCTGGGTGTTGTGCTCCTGTGTGCAGCCCCCACTGGGTAGGGGAGCAGTTACCTTCACTTGAACCTGTGTGGGATGAGCTAAGAGCTGTGCATAGGAGCTGCCTGTTCAGCTACCGTGTGTTTGGGCAGTGGTGAAAGAGGATGCCTTTGAGGATGAGAAGGCACCCTGCAAGAGGGGCAGCAGAGTGACCTGCCTGCAGTTGTTCTTGTTTTCCATGAGCCACTGTCTGGTTCATGTTGATGCTGGAGGATTACAAGCTCCTGAGCAGTCTTTGTTTCCATCTAATTTAATTGTAGATGTTCTCAGTAACCATGAAATACCGAATCCAGCTGAGCCTTTGGCCACAATTACCTGCTATTACAGAGCATAATTAAACTCTGGAATTCACTGTACTATCAAAAAAGAATAAAACAAAATCACTTGGTGAGGTTTTAATGTCCCCTTGTTCTTACACTGGGAGAGCAAGATAACGCACCGAATTCATGTCCCTAGCCCACAGTCTGTTCCTGACCTGATCTTATGTGTCCACGCGAGAGGACTCGAAGGCCACACTGGATTTTCTTCTCTGTTGAGTAGAGGTGTGTGTGGCTCTAGAAGGTGAACATGATAGCCCTGCCCAGGCTTGGTAGCCATCAGTTGTGGTAGCTGGCCTATCATGGGCACAGAGGCAGCTCCGCTCCCTGGGAATGGGGAAGAGATAGATTCCAAACAGCAAAAAGCCTTAGCAGACATCTGCTGGTTTCTCTTCTGCACTTAAAAACAGTGAGAAGAGAAACTGGACCCAGCTGAAGCATCTCTTTGAGTTATTCCCTCTGCCACAGGTCAACGATCGGCGCATCCTTGATGGGATGTTTGCAGTTTGTGGTATCCCGGACAGCAAATTCCGAACGATCTGCTCCAGCGTGGACAAACTGGACAAGGTATGGGCTGGAGGCCTGGGCTGCAAGTGCTGCTGCTGGAGTGGCAGTGAGGCTCCGTCCCCCTGGGCTGCTCTCCCCATGATCCAGGAGAAGTGGCTGGATGTTCGGTTCTGGCCAGAAATTAAACTCCAGAGTATTTGTCCTGGGGCTTCAGTTGTTTTGGCAGCTCTGCTGACTGCAGGGTTGGGATACAGCCAGACTGAGAGAGGAACAAGAAATGGAGTTACAGCCATGCTCCGAGAGCATTCGATCTGCTGCTTCTCTCGTGCACCTCTTAACCACACTGAGTCTGGTGGGGTTCTGCTGTATAAAGATCTGTTGAGGGCAGATATATTTGTTCATCTCCATCGGGCAGGACTAGCAGAGACCTTCCCCAGGAGAGACCACGTTCCTGGAGCTGTGGCTGATGTTCTTCTCTGCCCTCACAGGGGCCGTGGGAAGAAGGGAGGAGGGAGATGGTGGGGGAGAAGGGGCTCTCTCCCGAGGCTGCGGATCACGTTGGGGAGTACGTCCAGCTTCACGGTGAGCACTGCGGGGTCGAGCCCCTGGCTTTGCTCTTCCAGGAAGGGCTGGGAATGAGGGGCTGGGAATGAACATGGCTGGCCAGGCCCATCATTGTGACCAGAGGCTCCTTCCCACAGGTGGCCTGGAGCTGATTGAGCAGCTTCTCCAGGACCCAAAGCTGTCTCAGAACAAGCTGGCCAAGGAGGGACTGGGGGACATGAAGCAGCTTTTTGAGTACCTGACGCCTCTTTGCAAACCATGG
>NW_009933802.1:3152-3397 GCF_000696875.1 Nestor notabilis | reverse complement strand
GAGGGGGTGGTGGGGATGTCCGATCCCAAGGGACGGAAGGTTCCGTGCGTGTGTGTCAGCATTGGGATCGAGCGGATCTTCTCCATCCTGGAGCAGAGAGTGGAGGTAGGTATCTTTAGTACTCAACCAAGAATAGAGAAAGAGCAAGGATTTACATCTTCCTCACATGCTGCTGGTCCAGCAGATGCTGAAGTGAGTCTTTCTTGCTGCAGTCTTTGAAGGAGAAGCCAGCCAGGCCCCTACTG
>NW_009933802.1:0-3106 GCF_000696875.1 Nestor notabilis | reverse complement strand
ACCCAGGACATAAGCTCCAGTTTTCTCTGGCTTGGCTGTTAAATAGGTCTTTGTAGGCCCCCAAAATGCTGCTGCACATCTCCCTCCCCCAGAGACCTGTTGCGGAATCTGCTGGGAGCCAAACATAACCACGTTTTCTAAGTGGAAACTGAATTCTTCCCACACCCCGTTAGTCCTGGCCAGGTTTGTTCCTCTGCAGGTGACCTTTTCAAGGCTTCTCCCTTCAGTGAAAGCAGCAGCAGGCAAATGCCACTTTGAGTATTCAGCATCTGCCATGGGATCAGGCAGCTCCTGACAGCACTGGAGCATCTCAACTAGCTGCTGTTAATCTAACCCATAGTTACCAGCTCAGCTGCAGCCTCTCTCTGGCTTCTGCCTGGTCTTGTGGCTCCTGACCTGCTTGGAGCTGCTCTGGGAGGCCCTTGGGTGTGGAGGAGCTGTGTCTGTGCAGAAGCTGGCAGGGAAACTGCTCATTCTCAGCACATCCTCCAGTCTGTGTGCACCTGCAGCATGGGAGGGAAGTTGTGTTTAAGCCCCCATCATGGAATAACCACAAAAGAGGTTCTGCTCCAGGATGGGGTCTGTGGGGCCTCCCTGACTCTCCTGAGTTTATGCTGGTCACTGAGCCTCTTCACTGCTAAATTGATGGCTCTGGGGTGGTGACCTGTCCTGCTCCAAGGGTCCAGGACATCTTTTGAGTCTTGTCTCTGCCCTAGGCCTCTGAGGAGAAGATCAGGACAACAGAGACACAAGTGCTGGTGGCCTCTGCCCAAAAGATTTTTAGCTCATTGCTGAGCTGTGGGATGCTGGAATCAAGGTATGACCAGGTGATGGCAAAGTCAGGAGCTGCCTGGTCCACCCTGTGCTGGGGATGGACCAGATCTGGCTTTGCTTTGGGAGGAAGGAGTCACAGGGAGAAGGTGGGCAGCAGAAGGGCTTCCTGAATGGAGCCTGCCTCTTGGTGTCCTGAATCAGGTGTTCTGCAGGAAGGGCTGGGCAGTGTGGCTTGGTTAGCCCTGTAACACTGCAGGTGCTGCTCTGTGTCTGTCACCTCAGGGCTAATTCCCAAAGCAGGCAACACTCCAGCCCCTGCTGTGTGGCAGCTGGAATACCATGCTGCTCCCAAAAAAGTGGAGCCTTGCAAGGGGAAAGTGGGGCCAGGGAGGAGCCTGGGCTGTTTTCTGCCATTCCCTCTTGTCCTGTCCCTACAGGCCCTTGTCCAAAGCCCCTCTCCAGGTTTCCTGCAGCCCCTTTAGGCACTGGAGCTGCTCTAAGGTGTCCCCTTCAGGAGCCTTCTCTTCTCCAGCTGACCCAGCCCAACTCTCTCAGCCTGGCTCCAGAGCAGAGCTGCTCCAGTCCTCACAGCAGCTCTGTGGCCTCCTCTGGACCCACTCCAGCAGCTCCACATGTTATGGTGCTGTTCTCTGGTTCTCTTCCAGGCAGAAGTGCTCTACAAGAAGAACCCCAAGCTGCTGAATCAGCTGCAGTACTGTGAGGACACCGGCATCCCTCTTGTTGCCATCGTGGGCGAGCAGGAGCTCAAGGATGGAGTCATCAAGCTGCGGGTGGTGGCAACCAGGGAGGAGGTGAGGCCCGGGGAAGGTTGGTGTGAGGGGGATGAAGGCTTCTTGACCCTTCATCCCAGTTCAGGTCAGCCTTCCAGACCCATCTGTGCCTGCTCTGCAGTGGTGCCCTCAGGCTATACGTGGCAACATGGCTTTGCTGGCCCATGTTTTGTGTGTAGTGTCCAAAGGGAACTGGCAGACTCGAGGTGAGGGCTGCGGACTGATGTTGGTGGCCTTGTGGGTGCACATTAGGAGACATGCTGTGGAGCACATGCCCTGGTGTCTGTTTGCCACCAAGCCCCCTGTAACAGGTTCTCGGGATGTTATACAGTGGCTTTCTCAGTAGATCTTTTCAAGCAGAGGTCTCTCCAGGGACTTCTGTAACACCTCACATTCCAGTTCCTCACCCCACGCAGTTTCCTAGAGCTGTGGAGCAGTTTGCCATCATGTGGCCTCCTTGAACTCTCAGATATTCCTCAGTTCAGGAGCCTGGAACATGGAGGGGTGATTCCATGTGCAACTGCTCGTGCTTTCCACCCAGGGCATGGGACCAATGATGAAGATCTAGGAGGTGCCCTCATGGAATGAGTGGGACCAGTGCTATCTATGCACTGGTCTTGGCTTTGGAATCAGTAGGAAGGAGTGGGAAGAGCATCACTCTCACGATCATGGGCAGGAGAGGGCTTGACGGGTTGCAGGCAGGTGGTTGCTCCCATGGATTCACTCCACAAGTGCTGCAGCCCACTTGATCCCTGCAGTGGGGCTGGTGCCAGCACCATGCTGTGACCACAGGGCCCCAGTCCAGTGCCAGCCATCCCTGTGGGACCAGGGAAGGTCATGATCCATCAAGCTGCTTGTGTGGTATTGAAGCAACTTTGTGCTCCCCTGTGCAGGTCAACGTTCGCAGGGAAAACCTGGTAGAGGAGATAAGGGTGCGAACGAGCTGTCCCTAACCCCCTTCTGGATGTGTCTACTTGTTTGTTGGATTCTGGCTGACAGATTTCCTCCTGTAAATACCTTCACCAGCCCATGGAGCAACAGAGGCAGGGGGGCCTTTGAACACTGTATTTATTCTTGTCTCATGCCCTCCCTTTCCCGGTGGGAGCAGAGAGGCTGTGCTGACGACTGTGACATGCCCTGGCCCTTGAGTGTGTTGCTGGAAGGATGGTTTTGAGTGGCTCTGGCAAATGCTGGGGTGGCTCTAGTGACACGTGGAGTCCCATGGTGACATGTGGAGCCCTGTGCTGGCAGCAGACCCCAGAGGCTTGGCGGCAGCTTCTTGTTCCTGTCGTTTTGAATCAACATCCTGCCCTGTCCCTCTGCTCTGGCTGCAGGGAGGTGACCTTATCCTGAGCAACATGTAAAGGCACTGCTCCCAGGAACATAATAAACTTGTCTCTCCCACTCTCTGCCTCCTGTTCCTACTTCCTGCCAGGGGCAGGGATTTGCTTCCCTGCCTCGCTGAGCAGGAGCTGTGGTTTAAATGTCACGGCGGATGTTTCTTCAGCTGCCTTAGTTCGTCCTCACCCGCGGCTCCCACC
>NW_009933801.1:6238-19865 GCF_000696875.1 Nestor notabilis | reverse complement strand
GCCTGCGGGAGCAGTGGGGCAGGACCCACCTTGCGCTGGGGCCCGCCTGCTCCCCTCGGGCTCTGCCGCCTGGGTAGGGGGTAGCGGGGGTGTGGGGCGAGAGCTTGGGTTGAACCAAAACCAGGCTTTTTCACCCCAGCGATGTGGTGGCAGCGGCCCGCCAGACACCGTAGAATCCGAACGCCTCCAGCGATAAGCAGCTGGCAGGGTGTGAGGAGGAAGGAGGTACGGTGACGTGGCTTTAAGGGATGGAGCAGCCTCCTGCAGGGATAGGCAAGGTGGGGGATTAGAAAGCAGGTTTTGCTACGGAAAATGGATATTCCCATCCTAATTTATCATGTCTCACATGGATTTTAAGGAGGCAATTGTTTGCTACAGTGAAGCAGATAATCCTAAAGAATCTTGAGGGAGTATAATGGAAAGGTCAGCAGAATATATGTGACTAATACACCTATGTGACAAGCAGCTTCGCTTTAATTCTGTACACAGTTTACCTTCCCCAGGGTGTCTTCAAATTCCTCACCTAGCTGAGTAAGGGCTTTTGCTACGTAATCAGTTTGTAACAGCTTCTGTCTGCTTTTTATTTCTCTCTACGCTCCCAAAGGCTTCCAAAGTAAGCATGCAGAGATAAAATGGTCTGCTCAGGAGTCTCTAAACTCGGTGTTATTGAGTGAGTATTTGAGGTTTCCTGAAATCAAGTTTGCATTCCAGCATCAGCCTACAGACACCTGAAGGCCTTGTGTGTTATTGGCAATTGTGTTTGGGTATGGCTAGAAAAAGCTGTTTCTGGAGTCTTGCTTTTTAAAACTCCTTGTTCTGCTGTTCTTACATCATTTATAAGAGGAAACTTGTCTCTGTATAGGCAAAACCAAGCAGTGTTAGTGTTTTAACATGTTTCTATAGTATTTGCGTGGTAAGGTGCATATATTTCAGATCAAGTGCCATGTTCCTAACTGCATCTTACTGCTTGGCGATCAAGCCTCCTGTTTCTCTGGTTGCCCACTCTTAGATCAACTAACCCCACAGTCTCATCCAAAACCTCACTTTTATGGCAGGACTTGTCTAGGGAGGTGGTGAAGCAATGAATCCCACTCTTGGGTCTTAGTCTGGCTTTGCTGCTGATGCTGGTGTCCAGGTAGGACTGCTCATGGAAGTTCTGTTTTACTGTATCTGCAAAATAAAAATAAATTAAAAAGAAGTCCTGTCCTAGTTTGAAAAGCTACAAAGGATAAACAGTAATTAATGCAATCGTGTTTTCCTTCATATTGTTCAGGTGTGCTGTGCCCTTTCAGTGTGCTGGGCTTGTTGTAAGTGCTGTAACCCCTCTGCTAGGTGCATCCTTCCTCTTTGTGCCTGTGTGGGGCGGGTTAGTTCAGGACATCATGTCTGCAGGTTGTCTCCGCTTCCGCACCACATGGCATGCCTCAGCCCTCTGCATCGGGACACCAAACGTAGGAGGCTGGTAGTTCTGGCCAGGCTCGGTTCGGTTCCTGCTGGTGAGCTCAGCTGTGTGTGTGCAACACCCCGTGCTGACAGTGGCACCCTCTGTGTTGGAGGAATCCATGGGCGCTGCCAGCTGGCTGCTGAGGGATGATGTCGGGGTGGTGGAGGTCCCGCTTGGCCCTGCCACGTGCCCCTGCCCCATTGTCCAGGCGGGTGCTTTGGGGAACTGTTAGGCTGTTTGTCAAGGGCAGACAATGCCCTGTCTGTAGGGGACTGAGTTACCGTAAATAACGTTAGAATAGCATGAAAAATCCCTTTCAGGTCAACTCCCCCGCAAGTGTTCTGGCTGGGCTATTCGCAGTGTCTCTCTCCCCCGTGGGCCCGCCTGAATGGGCTGTGTTTTTGGCTGATTTGGGTAATGCTATTCAGTTTTGATGAAAGCAGATAAGCAAGCTTTTACTGTCCAGAACCTTGTTCATGAGCAGGCTATTGCTAGAGCTGCAAAGGGCAAAAATGGATCAAGCTACATAACATTCTCTAGCTAAAGATTAGCTCCGGTGTCTACAAAGCCCTGAGGGAATGGTGCTCAAAATAATAGGGACATTTGGGAGGTTTCTTTGTTGTGTTCTTGTGACCACTTCTTGGGATGGAGAACCCGGTGTGCAGATGATATGGTATCACACTCATGAAGCTAACATCTCAGTTAATCAGGAATGTCCCATTAAATGGCGTGTGCCATATGGTGGCCAGAACACATGCTTTTGCTCTGTGTCTGCGTGGTCAAATGTGGACAGTCCTGTACTCCAGTGGGGCCTGCTCACTTGAGCCGTGTGCCTCCAACAGTCTGGTGGCTTCCAGACAGGAGGTGGCTCTGACAGGGGGACGACGGCACAGCTGCCTGTGCCTGACTGCGCAGGCATGCTTTCCTCTGCTCACCACTTGAATACAGGTAGAGCTCTGAGCAGAAACTGCAGTGCAGGAGGAGAACAGTGCTCCTTGTTCTTCTCAGGTGCTGACAGATAACATATGGTGCAGGGGCAGCTACAGCAAATCGTGCAACAGACAGTTACAGGATAATCTATATCTAGAGGAAGCTTGTTCCTAAAGTCTTGCCTGCTGTGGTTTATATCCTGAGGCATGGGGATTTGTATACTTTATTATTTTTCCTGCTTAATGCAGCCACTCTCATTATCCATGCAATGGTCTGTACTTGTTCCAAGTCCAGCAGGCTGCTGGCATCAGTGGTATTCCATGACAGAGAGTTAATTAGGTGTTCTAATAGAAATAAAGATTTTTTCCTTGGAATAATTTTGTATACATAGCCCTTTTGTATAGCCTTTGTACGGGGAAACAAGGCTATTTTTCTGTTGTAAGATGGAGTAAAGGAGAATGTCTTACTTACCTTCTCCATACCACAGATTGTTTTGTGTACTTCTGTCTTTTATACCTTTAACATTATTCCCAAGCTTTTTAGTCTCTTCACCTCTAAGACTTTCAAAGACCCCTAGTAACTTCAGCATCCATGTTTTTTCAAACATACCTGTAGAAACATAGAGTTGAGGAGAACTGGGAAGCATTACACTGGAACACACACCATTGATTTTCATGCAGTATTGTAATACCTTCACTTTTCACCCCTCTCCGTGGTCAGAGTATTTCAACTGGACAGAGCTTTTAATTGAGCGCAAAGTGCGCACCATGAAACATGCGTCCTTTTGTTGGAGCATTTTTGTAGACCTTCTACAGTTTTTGCCTGTTCTTAGTAATTTCACAGGCTTAGCGCAAAGCAGTTATTATTGTGTCTGGGTAGTCTGAATTGTTCTCTGAAGTGGCCACTTCTAAGGATCTTGGCACCCAAACCTTCCTTGTGTATCACAGGGCCCCACTGATGGCTCATTTCTAGAGAATAGATCTGCCCTTCTCTATTTCATCTTCTGGGGAATTAATGGGGTTTTTGTCCCATAACGCTTTTCCGTATCTCTGTTGCTATGAAAATTTATGAATTTTGCTTGTAAAATGAAGGCACTGAATAACATTTTGGTTCAGCTAGAGTTCCTAAATGTGGTCTCTGTTCAAGGGTTACAGGAGGAAGAGGAATTAGTGTGGGTTTTGGGTTTTTTTTTTGGTTGGTTGGTTGATTGGTTTTTAGTGGGTTGTTTTTGGATTTTGTATAAGAGTCAGTAATTCCCTTATAGGGACTCTGACTTTGCCAGCTCCTGGAGTGGGTATGAGGAGGGGAGAAATTGATACAGTTGCAAGGAAGTGGGGAAAATGTTGAAAGGAAAAAGGAGATGATCCAAAGAGAAAGCTAGGACAACTCTTTCTGCACAGGCAGCGTGAGCCCGCAGCAGTGAAGCACTATGTTTCGTACCCTCATTGTCTCTCTTACAGATAACTGACTCAGCTGGGCACATTCTGTATGCGAAGGAGGATGCCACTAAGGGCAAGTTTGCATTCACCACTGAAGACTACGATATGTTCGAGGCCTGCTTTGAGAGCAAGCTTCCTGTGGGTAAGTGAGGTGGAAGGTCTGCTGACTGCTTGTAGCTCCTGATCAAGATCACCTAGATACATGGATTTAGGGCTATGGGTAAAGTGATCTTGAGAGTGGTGTGCAGACCTCTGGTTAACTTTTAAAGCCACTCTTCAGGAGGTTGTGAGCAGTCCCACTGCAGAATATCTGCTGTCAGCGTTGCATCTGAAGTTAAGTAATTTCTCTGTGGCTGTCGTGTAGAGTGCTTGGGTTTTTGCAAGGGGAATTGTGTGCTCCTCCTGCAGAGGTCACCTCAGTTGCAATGAGTGGCAGTACCGGGGAGCAAACCAAACCTTGTTTGCCCTTTTCATGCTTCTGCCCATCTTGCAGTCAAGCCAAGACAGAGCAGGATGCTCTGTCTTTCTCCCCAGCTGATTGTCACTCCCCATTTGGTGGAATGTGATCTCTCCATAGTGTATACTTGGCAGCAATCCTGTGTTAGGTTAGCAACCATTTTCTGGGGTTGGAAGTGTCTGTATAGAGAATGTGGCCTTGGTTTGTACTCATAACTGCTCTCTAAGTGGTCAATAAAGGGAAGGGGAAATGAGCAGGATGTCAGCCTTGCATTTCTGCTGAGGGACAGTTGCCTAATGAGCACCAAGGCTCATTTCCTGTGAGTGTGACGCATGTGCTGCTTTTGAATGGCTGGGCTCAACTTCAGGACAAACGTGCTGAAAATGGCAAGCACGTGGGCTCCAGTCTCATTTGTGGTGGTGTGAGCATGTGCAGGTTTATAGATGGTCGTATCTTTTCACAGTCACTGTCAGAGTTCTGCTCCCTGGACCTAGTTTTTCTTAGTTTTTATCCTAAAGAACCCAGAGCCATTACTAGGAGCATTCCTCATACCTGTTGAAAGACAGCCTTTGTTTTGCTGTTCTGCTCCACATACAAGATGCATAGTTTGCAAGTTGAAGAGAACTTTACAGAAAGAGTATCTTCTTTGCTGGGATTAGGAAGGATCTTGTTTATAACACCTCTTCTAAAGCATTTTACAGATAAAACAGTGACCTCAAATGCTCAGAATTTCGCTCCAAAGGCAGGGCTTCCAAATGCTCTTTAGCACATCGAGACATGTAGGCACTAGTGACTCATCTGGGAGTAACTCATGCTATTTACTTTCCAACACCTGGATATTTGGGAAGTCTCCAGACAGTTCCACAAACCCTTTCATAGCTTCCATGTGATCACACAGCAAAGTGGGAAAGGCTTCTTTCTTTAGTTGTGTCTAGACTCCTTATGTCAGTGCTTGTGACTAGAGGTTTCTTGCCTAGACTGAGTGCCTTATAGTTGTTTTGACTGTAGCAAATGTTTATTCCCTGGCTTCTTTGTATTGTAGCAAGTTTGTTTTAAAGCTTTCATTATTGATGAGGATAACATATTTCTAAATGCATTTTCTACATGATGATCAATGGGATGTTGAGGTACCAAAATCTAGAGCTGCTCAATTGAGCAGCTGCATCCTGTTCTGGAGGCTTCTCTTTAGGAGCTTCCAAGCTGCCTGTTTCTTTTGGGACCCAGACGCCCTAAACTCATTGCTAAAGAGAGATGCTGCATAGTGAGTATCTAGACATTTCCTGTGCCTCTGTTGGAAATTTAGGAAAGGGAGGTGGCACTGTGAGGCTTGATCACATGCAGGACTTGATTAAGGTAGAATTTTAAGAAGTGGCCACATCATACATCACAAGGAAGTGCCTTCTTTCCTCTATAAGGTCAGCATGGGAACGGGGAAACTGACCAAGTGCTGTTTTATCCACATGTTTCTCTTTTAAGGGTTGGGTTTTCCTTTTTCTTTTTCACAGTATCATCAAGTAAGTGGTCAGGACTTGTAGTGCAGCAGTCCAGGAGGATGTTGGTGGAGTACTGGAAGAGGAAAAGCTCTTGGTAGAAGAAGCCCAGAGCTGTTGGGACCAGAGGGGTCTAAGAAATCGGGATTTCTCAATCCTTAACCACAGAAATGAGGAAGGGGAAGTGAGAAGGGCACCCTGTTTGAAAGGTCCACCTTATCAGAGTGAAGTTCTTAGGGTGCTTCTTGGAGCTGTGAGTGTTAGCATAACAGGCTGCTTTCCCCTTTTCCAGGGTGGAAGGGTCCTGTCTCCCTGACCAGTACTCTGTTCCTAGGCACGCTTACTTTCACACCAGATGCTAATCTCAGAGATGAACAGCCTGGCCTTACTACATGCTCCCCTGAAGGACTTTTCCTGTGTACTAATCTTTACCTCTTTGATCCTTGTATAATCCTTCTCTTCCCAAACTTTAAGAGTGTTATGGCTCATTTTTTTCTGGTAAAACTGTCCACGTGGCAATTCAACTGTCCTGGTTTTCCAACGACTTTGTTAACTAGGAGCTCCTCTAATCCCAGGAAACAGTTCTCAGCTCATGTGAAATGACCTCTTGAAGACCTCCTGGGGGATTAGGGATCAGTTTAGTTCAAGATTTCTGGGACTTAACTGTTTTTCTCTTTGCTGTTGATCCAGTCTGCTCTGGATAGCCCAGGCTGCACAAGGAGCAGGGAGTTACTGAGGATCTGACGAGCGAGAAGGGAGCTGCCTGGTGCCTTGGGCTCAGTAAGCTTGTAGAAGAGCAGCTTGAGTTTTTCCAGGCCAGTCCCTGACAATGTTAACCTTTTGCAGAATGTCTGCTTTCCATCCCTGTGCAGCCAGCAGCAGCTCTAAGGTTTCTGCTTTCTTACTGCCTCTTGGCAGCTCTCCCTTCCATCCTGACAAATTAATCCCTCCAGTTCTGTTCTCCTGTCCACTGACTTTTTCATTTTTCTCATCTCTTCCTGGAAGCTCCAGCTTTCCACCCAAGTTGCTGCAATTTAAGCAGTATTAAAACAACCCTCTCACTGAACTGTGTGCTTTGAATTTTCTTCTGCAGCTACTGTTGGCTGTCCTACCTGCTAGTCTCCAGGCATGCTGGTATATGTATGGCATAAGTAGTCAGAACTTGTGGTTGCCGAAAGGAGCATTGGGTGGTTGTAAACAGCCTGTCTGTTGAAGAACAGTGCTGGGATTTTAGTTGTCAGTAGGTTATACCATGTTCTGCTAGCAGTGGAAGGTGGTGGTGATTCTGCTCTAGTGTGTTCAAGAGCTGTGCAGTGGGTAGAGAGAAAATTTGGGGATATTGTTTTGAAGATCTGGAGTATCTTCCTGGTTCTGACTGGAGTGACCCAGTGTAACCTGTACATTGAATTTGTTTGTGGACTGAGGGAATGTCCACCTGGCAGCCTCCTAAGGCGAAGTGTGAATATTGGACGTGCTCCTGGATAAAGACTTTGAAATTCATAGTGTGAATTCAGACCTTGTGTTTGCTGGCAGCCAGATGAGGACAACTGTATGCCCTAATGTGCAGGGATTTCGGAATGTGTTATGTACAGATGTTTCCTTGGTGGGTGGTATAGTAGAACATTGTACTTAGCTCAGCTGACATGCTGCATTCTTTAGGGTATATCATATATATATATATATATATGCATATATATAGCATAGGCTATATATAGATGTTCCCCCCCCCGCCCTTGTGAACGTTCTCAGATATGACAGTTTGTAGCAGTTAAAAGAAGCTATTAGCTGTAGCTGTCCCTGGCTTGGAGGCTATAGCCTTAAAAGATACCTACTGTGCTGCTGACTGCAGCCATATCCTACTCCCTGTTCATGCAGCTCCAGCGGACAGTTCTCTGAAGTGGTGCTTTCTCAGCTTCAGAAGCCTCTTGCTGTCTCGGGGTTTGCATTAGCAGTGGGGGTCTCAGACTTCTGAGCTGTTCTTTTCCTGAAAAGATACGTTGGTAAAGGGATTGCTTTTGTTTCTGCAGATACTGCAGCATCTGAGGGTCAGTAGTCCCCATGTGCCATATTCCTCAATTGGAGCATTTAGCTTCTGCTCCTTTGAATGTAAAACCATTTTACAACCCCAGTAACCTTGACAAGTTGCCGGTGTACTTCCTGCTAGGAGGAACGTGGGCTTCCCAACTGAATATTTGTCCCTCTGATGACTTGTCCTTTGCCAGGCTGTCTTGTAGCAGCTGGTATTCATCTTCTAATCTCTGCAGTTTTTGCAGTGATTTGCATCCTGTACACACTTAGCGCTTTTAGTTACAGCTTGTTCTCATTATCTCTGTGAGGCTCTCCTTCAGCCAGGATTTATTGTGAAGTCTCTGTATTTTTAGGCTGGACTGTGCTGCCTCCGCACTTAGCTGCAGACATGGAGGGAGGGGAGTGATGTTGCGAGTTCTTCCTCAGTGGTGGGGAGAGCTGGTGATTTCCTGGCAGGCTGAATGCTTCGCACAATGAATCCTTTCATTATGTTTCCAGGAACAGGGAGGATGCCGGACCAGCTCGTGATTCTGGATATGAAGCATGGAGTTGAAGCAAAGAACTACGAGGAGGTATGTCCCTTGGCTGCCTGTACTGCAGGCTTCCCTTTCCCAGCACTCACGTGATGCCATTTGTGGATCTGGGGCTCATGATGGGAAGCTGTTTTCCCAGCGGTGATGAAAGCCTGCCTGCAACTTACAATTCCAGCGAAGCTTTATGTGCTGGGGGAGAACAAAAAAAAAGGACAAACATAACTAAAATTAACTCTGTACTCTGGGGACTAGAGCCTAATGTGTGAATTTCTTTGCTAGAACAGAGTGACCCAACTTCTGGACATAGGCATTAGAAGCAAGAAGAGACACAGATCTCAAATGCCCAGCAGTGGGGTGCATTTTAGCTTAATATCAGATCATCGTAAAGGTCAAGTTATGTTGTTCCTGTTCTTAACTTCCTGACTGTAAGATGTACTGGCTTAACAGCCCTGAAATGGCGCTTGTACATTGCTAAGAACTGGCATATGTATAACTGTATCAATGCAGTGGTGTTTGGCAGAGTAGTAGCTGGTGTGAAATGGGTGTTTGGTTTGAAGGCATGACATCGCTAGTAGGCATAAAGCCTAGACATTTCTGTCCTAGGAGGATGTGCCTTTCGTAGCCCCAAAAGCCAGCTGTGTGGAATAGCAGTTGCTTTGTGGCTGGGGCAGTCCTGGCTGCTTTGGATGGTGAGTTCTTATGGCTGCTACTAGTGCTTTTGGCTCACTAGAACTTGGGGTCGGTCAGCCCACAGCACAGACCTTGTGCCTGAGGAAATGAATGCTGTTGGTGGAGAAAGATTACTGCAAATGACTGCTGTGTCCACTGCATACAACGGTGTGGGAGATGCCTTGTGGAGGGCACTGGGTGGCAGAGGAGGCTGTGTATGGTCCCAGTTGGAAAAAGAATTTCTGAGATGGTCATGCTGGACTTTTTATAAGCTTTTGAGCTTTGGGCTAGCTGATCTTGTGTGGGTTACGTCACTCTAGAGCACATCCTATGCGGGGAGTAAGAAGGTGCTTGGGGTCAGGGAAGAGCAGAGCAATTGTTGCTTGTCAGTCTAGAGCACATCCTACATGGAGAGTAAAGTAGTGGTTGGGGTCAGGGCAGAGCAGAGCAATCTTTGGGCCAGCTATCTGGCCACCAACTACTGCAGGATTACGAGATGTTGAAATCTCATGGGATGACCCCTAAGAGCATAACTGGATTATAATGACTACAGATAAAGAATCTCTTTAAATACAACCCTGCAGCATACTCTGAGTTACATTACTGTAGTGCTACCTAGAAGCATTGTCTCTATGTGGAAAGGTTCTCTTATGCTGATTTATCTACATACTCACTGATTGTACTGATAAAACTGTCTTGGAATAAAAGTAATTATCTGTTACGCTTGTCAGTGTAGTGAGATTGAGGGAAAAGGTCCATGCACAAAAAGAAGAACTTACACTTTCAGTCCCACCTGATACCAAATGCAGATGTTGGCAGCTCTGGCAAGCATCCTTGGCTTGTGAAGACCTCTCAGAGTGGAAGACTTTGAGCAGTGTGTCTCAGACTGGGTTAGTGTTTATACAGCTGCTGTGGACGCTTAGCCACACTGCTTTGCAGTGTGTTTTCTTCTTTTCATCCCCTGTCCCAAGGTTGCTGTAGTATTCATGGGTTTTGACTTGACTGGTTGCTCTAAGGCCTTGGCGGGGAGGACTGTGCATGGATATATGCAGTGAGAAGAGGGGTGGTGTTCAAGTCTGGCTTCATGAGATCAAGACATTCTTGAACAAAACAACTGGGAGAGTGAGCTGGGTTAGAAAACCTAACTGCATGGCAGTGTCAAGCCTTAGTTCTCTGGGGTAGGGAATAACTATCCATTCAGTAAGTGGAAATGAAGGTAAAGAAAAAGATAAGACTTTTCAGAAGGCATGAAGAAGGTTTGACGATCTGGGTTCCTTTCCAGATCAGCTACTCCTTGTCAGTTCTTGGCATGGCTTGGCATGGAAGAGTTAGGCTTTGACAAATATTTGAGTTACCCCTTTAGAAGTTCAGTAGTTCAATGGCATTGTTGTCTCAGTTGTTCTGGTGGTCCAGATGTTCCTGCTAGGATAATGGTGTTCTGCCACCACAGATGCTTGGTGGGCTTTTTACAAAATCCCTTGGAGCAGCTGTGCTTAATGGTTTCACTAGGGATGAAAGAGGTTCCAGGTATGTCTTGGGGTACACACAGGACTAAAATTAGCCATCAGATGTTTCATACCTATTCAGACCAGCTGAAGAGATGCACGCTGGAGCAGACAAGCCTTGTTTTTTCCCAGTGCAACCTTTATCGCTTGCTGTGAATGCAGAAAAGTGCCCTCCAGGAAGATAATGGAGCCAGTCAGTGTGGGGTTAACTTGTCAGTAGAGCTACCTGAGACCTTGTGTGTGTTACAGACCTGCTGCTTTCGCTGTATCTGTCAAGGCCATAGGCATGCTTGCACTGGTGGCAGCAAAAGTCTGTGGGCAGATGGGTGTCCAGACTACAGGGTTTAATCAGTGCAAGCTGTTGGCTAGAAAGCAGGAGGGGTTTAACCTTCTGTTTCCTACCCCTCCTCACAAATGCACTCTGAACTGACACTGCTGTGCTGGCAGAGCTGTGACATACAGCTCGCCTCAGCACAGAAGTCTCCAGATGACTGATGGCCTGTGGCTTGCCAGGGTATGTGTGTCATGTGAAGACCCTTCAGTGAAATGGCTGATGAGCTAGAGCTGGTTGCGAGCATCTCTTCAGATGGGCTCTGACAGCCAGGCAGCTGCCTCTGGAAGCAGTGTTTTGGGGCTGCCTGCACAGGGAGCATCCTTTTGCCTGCCTGTCAGTATGGACCACTGAAGGGTGCCATCCTGTGGCTTATGTCTGAGGAATCCTGTGTGGCTGTGAGACTGGTGGTGAGCTGCAAGTGCTCCGTGTGTTTTGTGTAGTGCATCTTTCTTCTGCTGCGTTACTTGGGGACACAGCATCTGACCTTGATGGTGGGGGCCTGTCACTTGTTGGTGATGGTGACAAATTCTACCCAAGAACCAGGGTTACACAAACTCTATGCTGTAGCAGTGGCAGGAATTGCAGTTAGCTTCCTTTGAGTAACGTCCTTGACACAGTTTTTACGTAATGTGTAGTCAGGTTACAGCCAGGGCTGGAGCCGGGACACATTCAACTTTAAATAGTTGCTGTTATGCACTATGCCTTCTAACTTAATTTCCTCTGCATTTTAATTCTTGGATACAAGTGTGTGACTAGTAAGACTGTGGGTTGCATGTTCTGCACAAAAATGGTGTCCTATAAAACCAGTTTTTATGAGGGAAGAGTATTTTTTTCCTTGACGCTGGCTCAACGGGAGCCCGTCCCATAAGTATTCCAGCAGCGTCACCTGGTGGCTTGAGGCAGATGGAGCACTTCGTAGCTGCGTGGAACCTACCGAGGGGATATGCTGCCCTTGAGCCCTATGCAGTCTATGTGATAAAAGCCCTGAGCTTTCGTGGGTGTAATCAAACCACTGCCACTGGGAATCAGGCTTTCTGGGGCATGTGGCAACAGTTAGCAAAGCGAGTCTCGGTGCTAATACCCTGTGTGCCTATAGAACAATGTCATATGCGTATGTAAGTTAGTCACCTGTATCTCAGTTTCTGACTTGTATTCGCTGGAGCTTTAGTCATGTGGCAAGCTCTTCTACCCACTCCTCAGAAGCCAACTGTGAATAAGCTAGCAGAAGGCCGAATAAGGAATAAATGTGCTTGTGTGCATACTGTGCTCCTCCATTGTGTAGGAGGAGTAGTAGGAAAGTGTGTTTCAGAGAACAGGTGGGAGAAGTGATAGTGTTTTATGCAATGGTAGTTTCTGGTTTGTAGAGGTGTTTCCCTAGGGGAAGGATGCCCCAGATCTGTACTATGTGAGGAGGAGTGGTTCAAACTGGCAGTAAAAACCCATGTGGGAGCTTTTGGTTTTGGCTCAGTGATTGCCTGACTCTTCTGTTTTCTAGATTGCAAAAGTGGAGAAGTTGAAGCCTCTGGAAGTCGAATTGAGGCGCCTGGAAGATCTTTCAGAGTCCATCGTTAACGACTTTGCCTATATGAAGAAACGAGAAGAGGAGATGAGGGATACAAATGGTAAGAGACTGTGTGCCCCTTCAGAGGGATGGAGCTCTCAGACCCCTTACTTCTGCTGAATGTATTTTTTGGGTAGAATTTGAAGATTAAGCAATTATAGTGGTCTTTGCCTGTTCTGTTCCTAGTAAGGGAAACTTGCTGATATTTCTCCTTCTGAAGCAGTCACTGAGTCTTGTGTATCCCATCTCTAGAAATCATTTCTTTCTGTCTCCATTCTTAATGTGAATTACTCCATGCCATTTAATGTTGCCCATTAACCTCAGTTTCACCTTGTTATGCTCTTGTTGTTCCCTTTGCTTTTATTCTCAGGTATTGCTAGTGTTTCAGTGCCCTTGCCTTCATGCCATATGATCTAGAACCATAGAATCAACTAGGCTGGAAAAGATCGTCAAGTCCAACCTTTACCCCATTACTGCCAAATCCACCACTAACCATGTCACTAAGGGCCTCATCTGCATGTTTTTTTAACACTTCCAGGGATGGTGATTCCACCACTTCCCTGGGCAGCCTGTTCCAATGCCTGAACACCCTCTCTGAATAAATTTTTCCCAATATCCAGTCTAAACCTCCCCTGGCGCAGTTTGAGGCCATTACCTCGTATCTTGCCTTTGAAGTTTCACATGGGTGGGAAGAGAAAATCCTGGGAACTTTGCCCTCTGGAGGTGCTTCCTGCGATGTCGGAGTCCTGTTAGTGGTTTGTTGTGTGTTTCAGAGTCAACGAACACCCGGGTTCTGTACTTCAGCATTTTCTCCATGTGCTGTCTCATCGGACTGGCCACCTGGCAGGTTTTCTACCTGCGCCGCTTCTTCAAGGCCAAGAAACTGATTGAGTAAAGGAGCAAGTCCTCCTCCCCCTCCTCTCAGACCCAGCTGGACACCGCTGGGACGCAGCTGTGGCCCCCTGGAACCATGTCACAGATGATACCTGCTGATCGGAGCTTTTCTGCAGGAACTTGGACCCTAAAGGGGGAGGGGAGCCTAAACATTGGAGGCAACGGGGGACTTGTGAAATCCTGTTGGATGTAGAGGGTGGGGGAGGTTGTGATGGGTTTGGGTATTCCTGGGGCAGTGATTAAATAATAAAAAAAAGATGTTTCCATGACAGCTGCAGCAAGTTTTTTGCGCTGTCTGTTCTCCTTTTATAATCTTGGCTTGATGATGTCTCCCATCTGTCTG
>NW_009933801.1:5253-6218 GCF_000696875.1 Nestor notabilis | reverse complement strand
CTGAACTCTTCAGGTGCCATGCAGCTGGCATGGGCAGAGTGGGGAATTCCCTGTTCTGACTGGCTGGGATCTAAGCCTCGTGCAAATGGAGGTGAGTGCAAAGCAATAGGATTCATCATTCCAGCAGAGCCTGAGGATAGAGGGATGTCCAAGGTTTGGTCCCTGTTGTGGACCTCTGTGTTTCTCCCTGTGGGAGCTGGTGTCTTTGTGCTGATGGGTCAGGGCACTTGAGTTATGGTGGTTCAGCCTGGAGGAAGGAAAGCCTTGGAAGGGTGGCTTTGGGAGCATGTTTTGAGTGTGAAAAGGAGAAGCCTGCTTTGCTCAAATATGCTGTCCAGCCTTGGTCCTGCCCTTGCTCCACATGTTTGTCTTTGATTTGCGGCTTTCCTAAAAGCCTTGGTCAGGGTCGGCCTTTCGTGAGACAGGCCTCAGTCAGATACAGTCACAAAGCAAGTAGGAGCAGGGTATGCTAGGAAATACGGTCTTACATTGAGCAGGAGGCTTTTCCCATCTAACAGGGTAGCGTTAATCCAGCAGGCAGCTGGCTGAATCTTATTTTCTGAGACCTCAGAGCAGGGTGGGATGCTGCTTATATGAAGCATGAGGGCCTGTACCCTGCGTTGAGGCCTGAGGGTGCCAGGTGCTTTGCAGGTTGGCAGAGGAGCTGGAAGAATGTGGATGAACTCAAAGAAGCAGTAGAGGGTAGGAATAAGCTAACTCTGTGTCTGAGGGGAGTCTGAACTGTGCCCTCATCAGGATTGTTCTATTATAATTCTATGATTCTCCTATGCGGTACCTACAGAGAAACCAGCTTGTTGTTGGATCTCACCTGTCCAAATGGCATGATGTTAAATAAGCCAGGCTGGGAAAAACCGGGCAGGTTCACTTCCTGGACTGATGTGCTGCAGTTTTTGGGCAATGATTAGAATTCTTTCACCTTCTCTGCATTGCTTCAGAGCAAGTGG
>NW_009933801.1:0-5222 GCF_000696875.1 Nestor notabilis | reverse complement strand
CACAGCGTTGTGGTGTCCTGTGCCTACACACTTCTGGCTGGAGAAGGGTCTGTCACAGCCCTGGACCCAGTCTATCATTTTGAAAAACAGAATGGATTTATAATTTCTGAACTGAATCTGATCTATTGCTGGGAAGGAAACGGTTGCCCAGGGTGAGGCAATGGGAAAGAGGATGGAAAGGTGACCTGTAGTCATCTAAATACATCAGTACTTTGCCTCCCCTTTGCCATTGCCAAGTTCCTGGAGTTTAGTTCCACTGGCAAGTGCTTAGATTGCTTTTAATTTGTTTCTTTTTTGATAAAGCCATATTAAGAACCCAAGTCCACTTTCCTGCCCTTGCATCCATTTTATCCTTGTATGTTTTGAAAGCTGTTACAGTGCAGAACAGCAGCGATGCCACCAGAGTGAATTACAGAAGTCATTCGAAGGTAGTTTTAGGTCCTACAGTTTGAAGCCTGTAGATCTGTTAAGGTTTTGCTTTTGTTTTTATATAACTTGAAAGGACAGTACAAGAAAGGGACTTTTCCAGTCTTACCTGTTCTGATATCCTCTCCCCATCCTTATCTGAATACAAAGATATCTTTATCTTAAAAATGGTGGCAAGGCCTTAAGTTCCCCAGGTGACTGTTACACTATCATCATCCTGGTGTTACAGTTGATCTCCACTGTACCGGTGTGGTTACTGGGGAGCAGGTGTGGGGGGCTGGTGTGGATTTACCTGTAATGACTGTAATGGTTGGGGGATTTTTGTCAATTTTCTCAAATAAAGTTTCTTTTGGGAGAACCAACCCACCTTGGTTGTCTGTGTGAGTCTCTCCTCTTTGTGCACGTTCCTATGCAGTTTCCTGCAAGCTGACCTGTTGCAGGAAGCAGCAAGTAGGCAGCCCCCCCTTGCAAGCCTTTGGGTTTCTGTAGCAGCAGATTTCTAAGGAGTTTGAGAATTCCAGGCTTGGGAAAGGTATTGGCTGTACCAGCTTCTCTGCTGAGTGGGACCAATACAGCAAAGAAGGTGTCTCTTTCAGGTTACTATTTGTTGCCTTTATCTGGACACACACACCCCACGCTCCCCCCCACCCCGTAGTTATATCCCTCTATGTGGAGGAACTTAGAGGCTGATAGTGAAAAAGGGCTGGTGCTCTAGAGCACAAGATCCTGGTTTTCCCTGTCAGCTCCCATGTAAAATTTAGCTCATTAAGACAAATGGAATTAACTTTCAGATTGTGCACTGGTGGAGATTTTAAATCGTTGCAAAGATGAGGTGGGCATGTGTGAGTGGTAGATGCTCACTGAAGAGAGTGGCTAAGTATTTGCTGAACTGCTGTCAGATCTCTGCTGAGCCTGAGCCTTTGGTCATGCAGTAGCCCAGTGAGATAACGCCACAGGACAGGACTTTGGGCACACAAGTGCTACCTAACTTGTTAGTATCAGGGAGGATTTAAAGAAGGGAAATTCCCAGATCTTTGTATAAGGATTAGCCTCTGCAAGTTCTTTCACGAATGAGTATTTGAGCATGTGAAATCATACAGCTGTTCTCATGCGGTAGGTTTGTGGTGTGTCTGGGCTGTTTTACAGCACTCTGCATGCAGAGCTAGTGTCTTCGTTCCATTTCACTTCTGGGAAGTGGGTTAAAGTTGAGCTGTTGCAGATACTTGGGTCTGAGCCCATCTTTGTGTGTGACAGATGCATCGCTGGTAAGTCTGTAATTGCCTGTAGCAAACTGCATCAGACGTTTCCAGCCTCTTCCACCCACTTATCAATGTGACCAACGATGTAATTATCACACTACTTAATACCATGAGTGAGCGTTCCTAAGTAAGGTTTATCTCCGTGTATTCCCCCTCCCGCTATGCCAGCGTAGGCTGCACCCTGTACAAAGTGCCTGCTGCAGCTGTCTCTGTGCATGCAGGAGGGGATGAGCATTTTACACACACTCTTGCTATTTCTTAGAAGCTGCTCAGGTATGTGAGAAATAGCCCAACACCTGTGTTGTTTCCTAACTGGCACATCAGGGACTTGCAACTCAAACTAGTTTGGCAACTGGTTGGCAAGACCATGAGGGGGATTCCTGCCTGTGCATTGCATGGGGTCTTGCAGCAGAGGTTTGGAAAAACAGCATGGCTTCTCCTCGCCCTTGCCAGTTCATGGGATGTATTTCTCTCTCTCTCATCTTTAGCTGTATACCTCTGCTGTACTTGTCTTCCAGCTGCCTGGCAAGGCCTTGCCCTTAGTGAACAAAGTCTCTGCGAAATTAACTTCCCATACGCTGAAGGTGGCTTGTTGGGAAGAAAAGAGCACAAATCTGAAATGTATATATTTGTCACAGGAGAAAATTGCTGGGTCTGGTGAAGACTGCAGGAGTTCAGGGTTGGTAATTTCATCTGCTGCCCCTTCGCCTGGAAAATTTGTCAGGCATGTTCTTGTTCTGTTGTTTTTCCCCCAAACTACTGCTGCTGGCAGTGTGGTGGCTCTGGCAGGCCTGCCTTTCTCTGAGGAAGGTGGAAGGAGCAGAGGATTTAAGGGAAAAACTGCCTGTTGGCATTTCTTGGACCTTTTTGTAAGCTTGAAACACGTGAGCCCAAGCTTTTGCTGTAACACTTGCATTTGCCCAGCAGTGTTTGTAGGAAGCCTGTTTTGCTTTGTGCTGGCAGGGACAAGGAGTTGCTCTGTCTCAGATGCAGCTGAAGTGACTCAAACTTTCTGCAAAATGGCTGTTACAGATGCTTGATCACTCCTGTTGCCAGAGGGCCATGTGGTTTATCACCTTAAGGCATTAGCTTGTGCACTTCCAGCTTGCTGACACAGCCTGCCAGAGGACCTGTGATCTCCAGGTGTGTCCCAGTGATCTTTTTGCTATGAGGATCATTTGTTTCGCTCATGTTTAGAAAAAGCTGCTGTGTCCTGAAGGACCCATCTGTCGTTTATTTCAGTTTTTGCAATAAAACGTGCAGGTTGAATAACTTCCTCTGGGGCCATGTTACTCAAAAAAGGCAATGACAGAACCATGCTCACGTTGCTCTGTCTCACTGCTGTGGTTTCCTGTCACTTAGTTTCCTTTCAGGGCTGATATTCCTGAGGTACCTTTTCCCCAAGCTTTTAAATCGGACGCATTATATGATCTTTGCATAAGCTGCACCAGGATGTTCTGTTGGAATTGTAATGAGATGAACTTGGTCATTCTTGGTTACACGGGGATGCTGTTCCTACAGCTGTCATGCAGGTGAGGTAAGCAGAGCGGAGGGTATGCTTGTCTCTTCCAGCTCCCATTGCAGCTCCGGTCTGATCTGCTGCAGAGCTTTACCCTTTAGGATTTTCTCTCCTACTCCAGCTGCTTGGTCTTTTATTTCTCCCTGAATATACTTTGTTTGGATAATCTTCCCTCAGGTGTAAGGTATTTGCTATACACATGTAACTGGAATCTCGTGGTGTTTCTTAATTATAATTCACCATGTAGATGCATTGTCACTTCTTACTTCACAGTGTGTGCTTCTCTTTCCTTGTTTAGTAACATAATCAATATATTGTCTTAACTCTGAAAGCCATGAATGAGATCTTTGAACTAGGGCAGATAATTGCTGTGATTTAAATCATTTTAAAGTGTTCCTACCCTTATCCAAATTCATGCTTCAGTAATGATTTCGCAAGAGGCAGAATGGCCCACTGCCTCTACGTGGTGTAACTTCCTTAGATGCTCAGTAAAAAAAATCAGCGTAAAGTTGGGTGTATATTGTTCAGTCATATTCCAACAAACCTGAGTGGGCAGCGGCTGCTACTTCCCTTAGGGGCATCTTGCTGTGAGAGTTACTGCTCTGCTTTTTAAAGCATAGTAAAGGCAGCACTGTGGGGTAGGTAAACTTGATTGTAGCTACTACTGTGATAATCTTATGGAAGAATTTGTGTGGTACTGTAGGTAATAATGGGCAAGATAACTTTACTTTTCAAATTGGAAAAATGAAGATTGACCTTTTTCAATTACTTCTCTGGTTTCTACAACTGTTCCAGACTCCTTAGTCCCATTTCTGTGAGATTTTGCCATCTGGATTACTGTTATTATTACTACTGTTAGCCAGGTACTCCCCTCGCAGTGGAGGAAGATCCTTAGCAGAACGTGCCTGAGCTTTTTCATATGTTCCTGCAAGCCTCTTCATTCTAAAACTGACATGCTGTCTTTGCTGCTTGGAAGGACAACATCTTTGTACAGAAATAGTTACGATGCACAGCAAATAAATTTTGATGGGTTACTTTTAAAACAGAATCATATCGTGCTGAACAGCTCTTTAACCCTTGCCACACTGCAAGGAACCCTGCCTGTTGTTTCACGCTCCGAGCAATAACGCATCTTCCTGAGGTAGTGGGATAAGAGCTAAGCAGGCTTTGTTGTACCTGCTCTTAGGGGTTTCTGCTTCAGCTCCTGGCATCTCCTGCAAGTGTTGGATCATGCATCCTGAAGTGAACGTTCCCCATTGTTCAGCCCCACTTTCCCACCTGTGGTTGTGCTGGTGGCCTTTGAAATGATGATGTTCTGCATGATCTATGAAGAAAATAAACCACTTATTGAAGACTAGTGCCGCTACAGTACTTCTTTACAACAGAGAAGTTATTGCAGCTCCAGATAGAAAATATTATTTCTGAAGTTTCCATCTGGGTTAGAGAGAAAAGTCATGAACCATGAGTGGCACAGTAAGGGACACTGTTACCTTTTATTAATCGTGTGAAGTATGTATCCACTCCAGGTGCCCTCATCTTCCCAGCAGACCTTTGAGCTTGGAATACAGCTGTGGTGGTTGATGGGTGTTTCAATAATGTATATTGTGTGTGGTACAGGTAAGCAATAAGAAAAGTTAACATCTGTGTGGTAAGAAACCATAATGATATTTTCTTTATATAAATCAGTTACTTCAGGCAGTTTTCCATAGAAATCACAGAATGGTTGTGATTCTTGGACTGGAAGGGACCTTAAACATCATCTAGTTCCAACCCCCTGCCATGAGCAGGGACACCTTCCACTAGACCATGTTGCTCAAAGCCCCGTCCAACCTGGCCTTTTTGGTTACCGAAATATACATTGAAAGCGTTTAAGGAAAACAACCTTGAACTCCTGACTTCTCGGGAGGTGAAATAAAACGCCCCTGTTTAGAGCTGAGGCAGCTCCTGCTTGTGCACGCTTTTCGCGGCGGTGGGAAGGAGCAGGCTGCGCTTCGCTCTCGGTTCCGCGGGTGCCCTGT
>NW_009933800.1:0-1434 GCF_000696875.1 Nestor notabilis | reverse complement strand
CCTTCTTCCAGTCATCAGGAACTTCACCAGAAGATTCCTGCATTTCCCCTGTGTAGAAAAAAGACAAAATATTTTATCATACATTCTCATTGCAAATAAATACTTACATACATACATACATACATACATAAATGTTCTGTTTAAGGAAACCAACAGCTGGAGACTTCGTGTCAAATCAGCCCCAGATGTAGGCAGAACCTTGAACAGTGATAACCTAAGGTTATTAATCCTGGCTGTATGTTTGCAGTGCCCTGTCTGAAGCTGGGCTCCCCAGCCTTACAGACGGCAGCAGATGTCGGCATGGCTTTATGGGGCCATCCAACCTGGAGCCACAGCAGGCATGAGGAGCAACACTAATTCCCATAACGCAGCCTGTGCTGATCCAAAAGCAGCTGCTCCTGAACGGCTCTGAAGGGGAATAAAATACGGATACATGTTCATTTGCTAGCGCTGGAAGGCAAACACTAATTACCCGGTGCTTCATAACCAAACGAGCTGCTGCACATGGCGAGGGACCAGCCGCACGCTTTGCCTCAGGCCCGCTGCTCTCTCCAAGGCATGATCATCACCCAGCGGATGGGAACCTATCCACAGGGACATGGAGAGGCTTGAGAGGCGGCACCTTGTGAACCTCATGAGGTTCAGTGGGGCCAAGTGCAGGGCCCTGCAGCTGGGTTGGGGCAACCTTCGGTATTGATATGAGGGATGAAGGGGTTGAGGGTACCCCAGAGGGAAGGACTTGGGGGTACTGGTGGATGACAGATTGGGTATGAGCTGGCAGTGTTGTATCTGGGGCTGCATCCAAGGAAGCATGACCCTTGAGGGAGGTGATCCTGCCCCTCTGCTCTGCGGGTCGTTCAGCCTGGAGAAGACTCCTGGGAGACCTTATTGTGGCTTTTCAGTCCTTAAAAAGGGCCTGTAAGAAAGATGAGGAGAGACTTTTTAGCAGGGCCCATTGTGACAGGATGAGAGGCGATGGTTTTAAACTGAAGGATGTTCAGGCTGGATGTGAGGAAAACATTCTTTGCAATGAGGGTGGTAAAACCCTGGCACAGGTTGGATGCACCAGCCCTGAAGGCACTCAGGGACAGGCTGGATGTGGTTCTGGGCAGCCTGACCTAGTTGAGGATGTCCCTGCCCACTGCAGAGGGGTTGGACTAGATGACCTTTGAAGGTCTCTTCCAGCCCAAACTGTTCTGTGATTCTCTGCGGGGTGGCTGGAGCTCTGCAGGAAGCCGGTCACGACCGCAGCAGCGCGGCCGGGCCAGGAGGCACCCAGGAGACGGAGGAAAGCTCTGTGCGATGGAGACCTAGGGGCGTGAGGGGAGAACCCCCAGCAGCGGAGGCCACTGTCCTGCACAGGACACAGCTCCGGGACCGCCCAAACAGCCAAACACCAACCGGGAGGACCAACAGCCGGCCGGCGGCGGGCTT
>NW_009933799.1:0-4144 GCF_000696875.1 Nestor notabilis | reverse complement strand
CGGGTTGCTGGTGGGGCTCCGGGCGGTATCCTGCGCTCAGTCCTCGGTGACCTGCCCTGTGGCACATGGCGCCCCTGGGTGCATGGTCTCCACTGCACTCCCAGCCTTGGGAGGCTTCCCGTGGGTGGGAATAGCACCTGGAAGATAAAACCCTTCCCCCCACCCTGTGGGAATGGGCGTCAGCGCGTGCGGGAGGAGGGTGCCAAATATGTGTGTGGCAGGAACCAGTGACCTTCGAGGACGTCGCCATCTACCTGAGCCGCATGGAGTGGGACACCATCACAGCAGGGCAGAGGGAGCTCTACTGCAGCGTCATGATGGACAACTACCAGCTCCTGACGTCTCTGGGTAACCCCCCCTGGAACATCTGGGATTGGGGGGGTCCTGCATGCTAGTCCCCATCAGAACAACACTGCTTCCAGCAATTGGAGGCATTGATGGGCATTTTTGGAACTATGCCTGGGATAACTGTGCTGAGCACTACAGTGCTGGGGGATGGTTAGCGCTGGAAGATGTGGACATGGAGCTGTTGGAGCGAGTCCAGAGGAGGCCATGAAGATGCTCCAAGGGCTGGAGCACCTCTGCTATGGAGACAGGCTGAGAGACCTCAGCTTGTTCAGCCTGGAGAAGAGAAGGCCCCAGGGACACCTTAGAGTAGCTTTCAGTGCCTGAAGGGGACAAGAAGAAAGCTGGAGAGGGGCTTTTGACACGGGCAGGCAGGGACAGGACAAGGGGGAATGGCTTTAAACTGACAGAGGGGAGATTTAGATGAGATCTGAGGAAGAAGTTCTTCCCTGTGACGGTGGTGAGGCCCTGGCACAGGTTGACCAGAGAAGCGGTGGCTGCCCCATCCCTGGCAGTGTTCAAGGCCAGGTTGGACGGGGCTTGGAGCAACCTGCTCTAGGGGAAGGTGTCCCTGCCCATGGCAGAGGGTTGGAACTGGATGAGCTTTAAGGTTCCTTCCAACCCAAACCATTCCAGGATTCTGTGAAAGGTGCCAGGTCTGGGGTCCTTTGAGCTGCCATCCCTGGCATTTGATGGTTCTTGCCCAGCGACTCTGTCCCCAATCCCTGGGTGATGAGAGTGCAGCAGGGCAGGGGTAGCACCCACCAGGCTGGGCACAGGGGAGCCAACCCCTCATTGCACAGTGAGGTCCTTTCAGATAACATGCCTGCTGTCACTGGCAGCAGCTCTGGCATCTTGCTTGCTTTTTTCCCCCCCTTTTCATAGAGTTTCTGATTGGGCTTTTCCTGTCACAATGGAGCACAGTGTGACAAGAGAACACCTTTATTTTCTTGTGGTATCAGTTTATTCTGACAGTCTGTGTTAGAACAATGTGCTTTCCTCACCCCCCCAGGTTACCCAGGCCCCAAACCTGACATTTTATACCGGATGGAGCGTGGGGAAGAGCCATGGGTATGCTCACCGCAGAGCCCAGCGAGGTGGGAAGGCCCCAGCTGCCCCTCTCCAGGTGAGCAGGAACAACTCAGGCCCTGTAGCACCACTCCTGCGTGCCGGCAGCAGACAGGGCTTCCTCCTTTGCCCAGCAGCTGCAGCGTGGAGGGGTTCCCCTGCCAGGAAGGTGACATCCATCTGTCTGGTTTCCCTGCAGGATGTGATGGGGCCATGAGCTTGCTGGAAGCGCCTCCCTGGGGCTGGTGGCCTGGTGCTGGTGTGCCAGAGGAGAGGGCACAGTTGCCCTGCCAAGGTGAGTTCTGGTCCCTCCTCTACCTTGCCACCGGGCTCTGGAGCAAGGAGCTGGCAGCGGGATCTGGCTGTGCCTGGTCAGTGCCACTGGTGCTTCTCCAGCCCCATGGGAAGGGCTTGATTCGCCAGTCCAGCCATGCAGAGGCTGGAGAAGCAGAACCTGGGTGGCCCTAAACTGGGGAGGATGGGGGTTTCTTAGCTCCCCGTCCCCTCAGCATGGCCCCCTTCTCCAGAGCCCCAGCCAGGCAAAAGGCCAAGTCCCACCAGCCCTCCCTCAGCAGTAGGACAGTGTCTGCAGCATCATCTCCAGTCTGGAAGCCTCCTGCACAAGCTCAGATGTCTCAAGAGTCGCAGCAAGGTGCAGGTGAAGGCAGCCAGCAGAGGAGTGGTGCCAGTAGAAAGCCAAAACCACGCATGGACTGTTGTCTGGCCCAGGAAGGAAGAAGCAGCAGAGAATAAACCATGGCTGACAACAAACATAGCCCAAGGCAGAGAACTCGCACTTAATCCCAGGACGGAACAGCAGAACTACAAGTCAGATCCTCAGGAGCATCCTTGTGGTGACCTGAAGGAGCGGCGTCAGAGGAGCACCTATGAAAACCAGTGCATGTCAGGAGAAGCACCATTCTTTCTGGGAGACGGGGAACTGCATGCCGGGGATGCAAATGAGGTTGTTTGGAAGGACCACTGCTACTGCGGGGTGAGCGTGATGCAGCTCTGGCACCGCAGCGCCTGGCCTTGTCCTCCTACAGACCACAACTACTGCCGGCCACAGGCACTGGGCAGCACCGCGCTCAAGGACCACGGGTACTGCCG
This sequence comes from Nestor notabilis, assembly GCF_000696875.1. Taxonomy (NCBI): domain Eukaryota; kingdom Metazoa; phylum Chordata; class Aves; order Psittaciformes; family Psittacidae; genus Nestor; species Nestor notabilis. The sequence continues at coordinate 1,621 of NW_009933799.1, read as the reverse complement.
CCTGCAGAGGACTTGTTTTGGGGCCAGGGTTGGTTCTGGGCAGCAAAGCTCGAGCCATGCTGCACAGGTTGGCCACGCGGAGAGCCCAGATCGGGCAGATCATCAGGAAAGCCAAGCGGATTATGTGGCGCTGCAATTCCTACATCAGCAGGAGGCTGGGGGTTCCTCGGGCCTCCTCCAGCACCCGCTGTCCTGCACCTGCTGTCCCTCATGGTAAGGTGGAGCCAGTCCCCATGGAGGGAAGGGGTGGAGCACTTGGTTCTCCTGCAAAACGTGAGGCTGTGTTGCCCCTGTCTCGGCACAGAAGCAGCTCCCGAGAAGCTCTTTGCACCCCTGTGGCGTCTCCTGCCCCGCTGCCTGTGCTCCCACCCTCAGAGGCAGCTGCGGTGGCGAGTAGCAAAGTGCTGCACCCTGAGGTGACCACGCACAGCGAGGAGCAGCCCATCTGCAGCCCTGATGTTAACCACACCACCAGAGGACATGAACCTGCTCACTCGGATCACATACCATTGCATGCCGCCTACAAAACACTGATGCGGACGGTGGACCATGTGTTTGGATCCGTGTGCCACAAGTTCGAGCTTAGCAGCTACGCTCGGCATGCAGACACCTGGCCCTTCATCATCCGCATGGACAGCTGATCTGCACCTTCCTCCCTGCAGCCAAACTCAGCCACAAGTGATCTGGGAGAGGACGTGCCGTGAAACAGACAGAGGAGGGATCAGTGGTGCAGGGCTGTGCAGTACCTGTGGCAGAAAACGGGGACTGTCCTGCGGAAAAGGCCAAGGGAAGGATGTGTGTGGGACAGAGTGAATGGAGACGGGTACCGCGGGTGGTCCAGCAGTGGGGCAGGAAGTTTTCTGCCCACTGGGGTCTTCCCTACCTTGTCAATAAAGTATTTTAAGTTATTGTCCGCTGGTCTTGTCTGTCCATGTGCAGGAGGAATCCCCCGTTGTGTTCATGGTGCTGAGCTTGGCTGCTCCCCTCTGCCTGGCCGCCTGAGCTGCCTGTGTTTAAGTGAATGGAGTGCTAGCACCGCCAAGCCACAGTGAGACTTTCACCTTAGCAACCCAAACCCATAACCACAGAATTGTTCAGGTTGAAGAGGCCTTTAAGCTCATTGAGCTCAACCGTTAACCCAGCAGTGCCAAGGCCACCACTAAACCATGTCCCTCAGCACCACGTCTACACGTCTTTTAAATCCCTGCAGGGATGGTGACTCCAACACTGCCCTGGGCAGCCTGTTCCAGCGCTTCACAACACTTTTGGTGAAGAAATTGTTCCTAATATCCAGTCTAAACCTCCCCTAGTGCAACTTGAGGCCATTTCCTCTTGTCCTATCACTTGTTATTTGGGAGAAGAGACTGACCCCACCTCACTCCATCCTCCTTCCAGGCAGTTGTAGAGCAATAAAGTCCCCCCTGAGCCTCTGTTCCCCAAACTAAACCCCCAGCTCCCGCAGCCGCTCCTCGCAGTGCCGGGATGCGGTGGCTTTGCTGCCCTGTCCGCCGGGGGCCATAGCCTGGAAGAAACTCGTGCCCCGCGGGCACCGGGTCACCTTTGGTCTGCGGGGCCGTGCCCTCCTCACCGCAGCGGGCCCGGAGCCGCCCAATGGCAGCTC
>NW_009933798.1:20545-25705 GCF_000696875.1 Nestor notabilis | reverse complement strand
TTCCAACCCAAACCATTTTATGATTCTATAAGCAACAGCAAAAGCATTAAGTCTTTCTCTATAATTTAGTTTTACAAACACTTGGAAGTCTTTCAAAATTAAGTCTTTTTAAATCCTATGTGAAAATGTCTTAATAAATGGTCTTCAAAAAGTAAAAGGAACAGAGCCACATGTAAGTAAGAGTAATCCCAACAGAAATAATGAATGAAAAAGTACACCCACAAGACACTCATTTCCTTCTTTGGAAACAGACACGAACTCACTTCTTGCTTAAAGACAATCTTGCTCCCATCTTTTTACAACTACATTATAATCACTGCCTAATCATTTTTCATAGTTGACTCAGTTTCTTATCTCAAGTAAACAGGTGCTGAGAGCTTGTCTAAAATAAGCTAAGACAACATAAAAGACTGTGCAAGATGCCTGTTACTGAAGTATGAAAGGAGCAGAATTTCAATGATCCATGAAGCATTTGCTAGACTATACTTACCATCCACAAGATGATGGGCAACATCAATTTTATATTCAGCATAGAACTATTTTTAAAGGCTGCTACTTGCCAGGGAGAAAAGCAGGCTTCTAAGTCCCATGTGCTTGTTTTCTTCTTTTGAAATACTACGGATATAATATATTCTCATTCAAAGGAGATATAAATGTAGATATAGATATTTGGCATATGTAAGTAGCTTTCTTAACATGCATTTACAAATCTTCCTTTTTGAAAAAAGGCCCAGAATTACTGCTAACATTTACATGCTTACTGTATTCTGCAAGAGTCTTCAATAATTTACACAGATGACTATCCTTGGAAGACAATTAAGTCTGCTAGGCAGTGTTCATTCAACTGGCTGGAACATATCTCTTCACAGCAGTTCAAACTCCACAGTCAAGATTTCCAAAAGTCTCAAAATGTGGGAAGCATGCGGAAGTCAAGAAGACACAACGTCTGGATTCGCCCCCAGATGGGGAAACAGACCAACCGATGGTGCACTTGTTAAAGGATGCTGTATGAAACCTTGGACAACAAATGAGACCACCTCCAGCAGGTTAACAGCAAAACACTTCTGGAAGTCTCAGATTCCTTAAAGCCTCTGTGCTTAAGGCATATCTTACACTTCTACAGTACCATTTAGTCAGAAAACCAACAAAGCCAAAAAACACTATTCAGACTTAAGCTGGCAGATTAGATCATTCCACCCACCACGGAAACACAACCGTCTGGTATAACAACATACATGATTACAAAATAACTGGACAAATGAAGAAGCAAATTATACACCTACTATAAAACTATAACTAGTTATATATAAATAAAGTTGCTTGTACAGATAATGCAATTCCCAAAACATAAGGCACAGAAGTCAAAGGGACATTGCCAGAAGAATTGTATCAACTATATCATTTTCATCTCAGATAAACCGAAATAGCAACAAATTCAACACCTTTTAAAATTATTATTTGGTGAGCTTTGCTGCATGATCACTGCTGGCTTTTTAATTTTCACTCAATTTCAACCACAAAAAAAGGCCTACTTTCTTTTTTTTTTTTTTTGGCTTCTATTAAAAAAGCACAATATGAATTGCTTGCATAACAAGTTTTGGATGAAGATTCCTAATGACAGAGCAACACCTACCTTTTATTTCTTATTGAAAAATTAACTATCAGATACAAAATAGCTTGCATAGCAGGATCTTCTTTCAAAAATTTAAGTGACCTAACTTTTACGTGAAGACCTTTTCTGGGGATATGCACATGCATTTGTTAAGCACTAAGTCAGTGGAGAGGGGAAACATGCCAGCTGCCAAGGCATGAATACCACATCACACAGCACCTGCTGCAAAGTGTTCTCTAGAGCTCTGCTGAGTAAGTGACATGATGCTGTCTTGAAGAGTTTAGGAAATATCACAGGATGAAAGGGTAAAGACCTACGCCTTTACTCTGAGTATGTATTCAAAGATTACCTCAGTCAACCAAATTCTGAGACAGCTTATTAGTTTATACAAAGCTACATGTACTCATGAACTCATGGCTACTACTTCTGAGCAACAGCAAGAGTCATTAATTATCTAATTTCATTGAAAAATCCCCACAAAACCCAGGTCATTGTACATCCTAAACAGTAGCTTTAAGAAACTCAAAGATGTTTGAAGGGATGTTTTGCCTTTCATGAAACTTAAACCCCTTAGATTTACTGTTAAAAATATGGTCATTTATCCATTTCAAAACCACCACAATCCCGTTCTTCGCAAGCAGTCGGAAGAGAACTGGTTCCATCTAGTGGCTGATCAGTTACAGACACTCAGAGAACTTTAACGTTTCCTGACCGTTCCGATTTGTGGCCCAAACGGGAAGAATGATACTAGCACCAAACACTGCACTTCACAACCTAATACAGAAAATCTGACAGCATTGCGATTGTGCAAAACTGTTCTAAACAAAAAAAAGAGATAAAAAATGACACACGGTTTTTATCGCAGCATTTCAGTGCCATAAGAATACCTTGCTAAATAGTGAAACCAAGACTCTTCCTACAGAATGTTATTTGCTCAAATGTCTTTTATGCTTTCTACTCTACCAATTAGAGATTAAGGTACTTGTCTGAGGCACTTGCAGGACTCTATGTGCTTTGGATCCTTGCAGACTTTAGTGGTATCTCTTGTTACAAATACCCATAGAAAGTGTAGTTGTGCTATCATCTCCATAGCGGAGAGAACTTGTACAGTAAAGGTGCCAATTATTAGCCTCTAATATGACAGCTCCCCTAGATACCAATCTTCTGTCTAACTCACCAAACCATCTTTTTACCTGCTGTGCCCAACACTGCCCCCTCATTCCTCTCCTTGTTCTGCTGCTGGACTATCAACAATATAACATCTGTGAAAACTAACAGCAATGAACAATTTTTAGCATGGAAAAAGCACTTTTAACAACCCACCATACAACACTGAGTCAGGCACGCTGTTTCACTTGAGCCTCTCAGACCCAGCAGGTGCTTTTGTAAATACATAAAATAAATGGCAGGACTTACCTGTGATTTGTGTTGTCATGGAAACGAGCAATGAAAAATTCAAAGCTGCCATGGAAATATTAACAGAGTAATTGGTGCCTGGCTGCAAATCAAAACAAACTTCTGGAGCCTGCTTGTGTGTAGTAAGGTCAAAGATCATTTCATGAAAGAACTCTTTCTGATACCAACGCTGGCCTTGCACATGAAACTGTAACCAAACAATCACAGCATGGAAATTTCAATGTTTCAATATATCACTTGCATTCAGTCATGTCATGATCTAAATTAGAAGAAATAGCAGAAAAACACACCACTCTATAGAGACTGACAAAAATGTTGGCACTGACAGTTACTCAAATTCAAACGCTTCCAAAATTTGACAGGAATTGCAGTCCTTCTTGATCATATCTGATGTTGTCCTAGTTCTTTCATTTCTTCTCCTCCTAGTCTATCCTCTTTTTTATTATAATTTCCTCTAAGTCTTGATTTCCTGCTAACAAACAGGCTTCCAGTAACAGTGCATTTTCATTATCGTACACCCAAACGGTGCAAAGTTACAGAAGTAAGCTCACAGGAACACCCTGTTTGACCCTAAGGACAAGCCAAAATCAAGTCATTCTGACCTATGGGAAAATGCTAAATACCCTCTCCAGAATCTGCTTACGGACAGCTCTGTTTCCAGGCAAATTTACAGACATGGGATTGTTTGGGGTTTTTTTTGTTTCAGTTGGATTTTCTGTGCGTTTGTGTTGTTGCTGATGTCCCAAATGATCATGACATTATTAACTTAAGACCTCTCATGGTTATTACTGTTAATGAAAACTAAAATTCTTGCTGCATCATAATAAGGTGCTAATTTTCCTCTAAATAGATCCTGTGCTTCTAGATAATCTGTGAGCACCTCTTAGCACAGATATTTGAGACAACAGCAGATGGTCAAGAGTCCTGGCAGAGACAGGTCATATAGAAATGCCTTCCTGGGTATAAGAGAAGATTGAAGAAGACTTATCACCAGGCAGAGGGGACTGTCTCTGTGGAACTGGAATAGAGTTGTCTGAGGCCTGAACATGACAAAGTTGAAAGTACACATAGGAAAGGCAAAAGAGAGTAAATAGGGTGAAAAAATAAATGCGAAATAGGAGAGTACAAAAGAGGATAGCGATTTCTTTCTTTTCTGAAGGTTGCTGTGCAAGCTTACTCCTTGAGGTTTTATGAGATGTTATTAGAATGAGGAACACTGCTAGCAGTGAGTGTTTGCAAAATTAAGTTTTTTTCACATAGGGGATTGTTACAAATTGTTTTCTAGATTCAAAATACAGATTATCACTTACTGAATATCTGTCTTCCACATCAGTTCCCCTGACATTTCTCCGCCATTTCAAGCAGGTATCATTAAAAATCAGTACATTATTGAAAGCTTCCTTTACTGTAGAGACAATAAAAAGTGGGAACACTTATTACAAAAACTTCACCTCTTCAACCTAATTGAATACAACTATCTGAAAATTAAAAAACCAAACCAAAACAAAACAACAAAAAATGGGGAGGAAGCTATTTTAATTCTCTTCTGAGAAGGAGGCAGAATCTGATTTCTTTTTGAATGAACAAACACAGCAAATAAAGCACGAACATTTTCCAGGGAAAACAGCTTTTGGAAAACCCAAGCATGCTATTCAGGAAATTAAGATATGACTTATTTGTTCAGACTTAGGGTGGTTATAACAACAGAATGTTCCAGGGGTTCAGACATTCTGATGGAAATAAAGTTATCATAGAACAATTTGTCACAGTTGATGCCCTTTAGGAAAACACGCAAAAAAAACCCATTTTTGTGGATTCCAAATGCAATTATTTGTCAAGGTCTGTCTCAGCAGAATTAGTATGTCAGACAGCGAGATTAAAGTTTCCATGACCAAAATGCTACAGAAACCTGCTATTAGTTTCCCTACAGTTACTGAAAAATGGCCAGAACACTGCTCATCACTGCTAAACATAGGAACATTATCCGTAATGCGCACTTTTAGATTAGTATCACACAGCTCAGCAACAGGGAACTCTCCTACAGGCAGAGAATCAGTTTTCAAGACAAGGAACAGAAACCAATAAGCACTGTACCATGGACTGAAATTCCAGCATGTAGCCAGGAATACCAA
>NW_009933798.1:0-20531 GCF_000696875.1 Nestor notabilis | reverse complement strand
CCACTGCACCAATCCTGCCTCGACCAGAACATAAATCCTGAAGAAGTAACTTTGCCAGACTTTTCTGAAGGGCACTTACTGCCACTGCTCTGTTTGCTCACAAATTCAGTGGCCACAGTGAACAGAAAAACCTCTTGAAGAAAAAGAAAATGCTGACGATGGCTACATGTGTGTAGTCAGCATAAAGAATGAGATCGTCTAGGAGACAGCCTGTTATCCTGCCTGCTAGACTCAAAACAGTCAATTCTGCAGCACAGTAAATTCTTCTTACAAGCACAGAGAATACAAAACACAACCTACCCTTTGTTTGAACTGCTACTGTAACCGAGACAGGGGTGTTTGTGGAAGAGATTGTAGTAATATTCACCACGTAGTTACTGCCAGAGTCGAGATCTAAACACACCTTTGGATTATCTTCACTTGTAGTGATGTTAAATATCACGTCTTCTGAGAACGTCTTCTCATCCCATCTCTGGCCCCGTATGTGAAACTATTGAAGGATTAACAGAAACGATGGTACAAGTGGTTGTGGCACTCCAAAATTCAGAATACTAGGTTCAATTAAGCCTTGAGAACCTAGGATTACACCCAGTTTAGAGTATCAGCTCAATTTTTAAAAAAAAAAAAAAGGCTTGTGACTAACAGTTTTGGTGCAACAAGATGGCTTAATAAATCAATCTTTAATTTCTTCTGACTGTTAAAATTGTATTTTTTTCATATTTATCTACAGCATATAGAAGGAATCTATCATGTAAACCTTAAAAACACCTCCAACACAAACAGTAAGGTGTAAGTAAATATTCTTTCTTGTTTATAGTGCTGAGATAGAAACTGCATCTGTTTGCTACCTTCTTTATCTTCTTCTCATTCTTCCCCCTTGCCCTACAGAAGCAATATGAAGACCAAATGCCAATCAACATTAAAAACCAAACTTCCCTAAGGCTATCCCAGTGCAGTGAAACAGAAATCGGTTGTTTGGAGGAGATGAAGGGACAAACCCAACTTACCTAGTTGAGCTCAGGACAGTCCAGATCCAGACTATGTGCTGAACTCTACCACATGCAGCCTATGCCTACCTACATGATCCTTAGTTTTCACTATTCTGAAGCATCTTGCAGATAGCTGAATTCAGGCAAAACCATGTGCACAGAGCACATTACACAAGAGATCCACAGCTTGCCAGTTGCCAATGGGTACATGAAAAGCTCTAATTTTGAACCATTAGGGTAATTGGGAATTTGTTTTTTTCCATCTTAGCAGTCCTTCATAAAGGCACACAAACTGAAAATAAATTTTAACACAGGAAGAGAAAGATAGGTTGTTTTCCAAAATTATCCCTCAACCTTGGTATTTTCCTCATCCTGGAAATCCTTTTTCTTTCTTACTTGTCCATATTAAACAAAAAACCCAAAAAACCCAACAACAACAAAAAAACACTAAAACAAAAACCAACCAACCTTTCTTGGGATGTTGTCATTCTCAAAACATACAAATTCTTATCATGTTGCTTCGGCTTTCAGTAACAATGATTCTCATGTTTATAGATGGGGAAAAAAATAGTTACCAAGGTTGCTTTCAATTTCCAAGGAAAACAGTTCCAAAATGTTCAGATAAAACATAGCTGAATCTCTTCAGCAAGGTACGGTATTTCAGTATACCTTGCATTTCTAAAACAAGTTACACCCAGTATCTGCAAGTGATACGCTGTTTACTTGAAATGTTTGCATCACAGAGGGGGACAGAGGCCAAGTTTTGCAATGTTTTCTATGTCAATGTGACCTTGAGCTCTATAATGGAATTTCACTAAAACACAAAGTTGCGCTGAAACACTCCTTATACTTTCAAGCAGATGTTTAGGTGATTTACTTTTGAGTTTTTCACCTAACTTTAGGACAGGTACTTGTTTCATTCCTAACACCTCTAGGTTTCTAGGGAAGAGTGAGACAAATAACAAGCAAAACCCACAAAACTAATCTCCACTGCTGCCTCACCAGAATCAGCCAGGACAAAGCTTCTCCCAAACTCAAATACTGCCCGACTTACTGTGTATGTTTTCTGCACTCCCAAACTTCCAGTTTTCCTTTCCCACTCCACACATGTTTCATTGAATATGGACAAATTACTGAATAATTCCTCCTCTGTGAGCAAAAACATGAACAGAATTAAAAGTTATTTCTCACACAAATCTTAACAGGTTTGGAGCAATTGTTTATTTCTTTCTTTTTCTCTGTTTTTTTTTTGGGGGGGGGGAAGGTTGTTGGTTGGTTTTGGTGTTGGTTTTTTTTCTACACAGGAAAAACAAAATGATGCAGGCAGAAGCTAGCTGGCAATTTTTACCTTAACTGTGTCAGCTGCTAAAATTAAAATAAAAAGCTAACTGAAGAAGCATGTTCCAAACAAATGACTGTGAAGTCCTTAAATACACAGTCAACATTAAGTGAACTACCACGACCAATGAAGACAAATACTTTGCGAGGCTTGCATTTTAACGTAGAACGATTTTAATTCTAATGACTTTGAAGAGGACATTAAAACTACATTACAGTTTCCTCATAGCAAAGGAATAAGCTCATTAACTCTATCAGACCACTGATATGTTCTGTTACATAAAAGCATACATATATAACAGCACTGCTTCTTACACAAGGATTTTCATTATATGCTAACGACTAGAATCTTTCACACCAAGTGACCAATGCAGGAAAAGAACCAACGAGAAAACACATTTTGCTCTGCTTCAGACATTCCTCCTAGGCATAATACACTAAACTTGTACCATGTAAGTATTCCTGCAGTTCTGGTTGAAGCATTTCATTAAAGTGTGCTTATAACAGCATTACACCACTTGAAACGAAGAATAATAAACAACGCCCCAATTCCACTACTTCTGCCACCCATTCTATACTCTCCTTGAACTTGGCTGCTGGTCTGAATCTCACGATATGCAATGGTCTGCCTTCTAAAGAATGAACCACTCACAAATCAACTTGAAGACTTTGTAGACCATTGGATCTGATGGATTAGAAGGCTCATTAAGCAGCAAATAAAAAAGTCATGCAGATTTAAAAGAGCTGTCTAAGAAAAGGAGCCTGCCTATAAGCCAATAAACTTAAAAATGCTCTCCTAAATACAACTTGCGTTAAAGCTGTTCAAGAAAGCTTCTGCGTAAGATTGGAAAAGGTTTTTTGTAGCTGAATGAATGTTTTGGTTCATTATCTGTTTGGGTTGCTTTTTTAAAGGTGTCAACATTTTTCATTGTTTATTATAAATAAAATTATACAACACAGTCACAGAGAAACACTTTTCAGAACAAACACTAGATTAAAAGAATGAAGTCTGCAGAATTAAGCATGTGTGGAGAACAGCTGTGGCAACCAGAGATACATCCCTCAACAGACCTGTGTTAATTTACACTCTCTGAAGAGTTGGCTTATGCCTCACAGAAAAGGCACAGCCAGAGAGATCAATTCATACAGTTTTTTTTGGCAACTCTCTTACTGCTGTCATCAGACAGAGCAGTTGCCTTCACATGACAAGATAATGAAGTATCCCCCCCGAGCCCTGGTAGACACTTCAGAAACATTCACTCAATACTTGGGAGTAATGTCCTGCTGTAAAAGCAAGCATAGCTCAGGGCACTCATTCCCCTGTATTAAAACTTCCATCACCATTTCACATGGAGCACATGGACAAGAAGCTTTCACTAAAATAAATCAGTACATCAATAGTCTCTAAAATTCCTATAGGCAGGCAGTTATTTAGAACTAAAGTGTAACTGCTTAAGTATTTTAGAGCACTTTTTAATTAAAACCATCATAAAATTGTTTTCTAATAGTATTTCCCTCTCCACATATTCCACCCACTCACTAGACCTGTTGCTGCCCCAACCCCAAACTGTGGTTAAGTATGGAAATGCTATTAAAATCTTCCTCTTCTACAAAAAGAAGAAGAGATTAATCTGCATATTCCCCAAAACAAACTTCCTTACAAATGGCTGTGTGAATAGTTGTCACTAAATGCCAGTTATTATTATTTTCTGTTTCACAGTAATGTCTAGAAACTCTGCAGTATTAAGACTTCTGTACTGACATGGAGCAAAAGAGCATGTTCAGTTGTTGTGTTCTTTAAATCAGATACATTTTTATTGAAAGACTGGATGGCAAAAATAACTCATTAGAGCACAGCCAGAGGGAGAAGTCTGCATATCCATGAGATCTGAATTAAAATGCTTAACAAGAAATCTTCGAGACTGCTCAGCAAGAAAATCAGGCACTTGATTCCTGAATTTATGTTATATATATTTATATTATTCTATACATCCAAAGAACAGCTGGCAGACTTTTCCTCAAAAGTTTCCACTCTAAATGGGTAGGAGTGAAAGAGGATGAAAAGCACACACAGAGCATACACCACATTATGGACTTTCTGAGGAGACTGCTTTCCCTCCCTCACTCCTACTTATCATACACTATGGATAACCAAATGTACAGTAAGTGCTTGGTTTAACATTAATCCCAATAAATTAGATACAGTACCCAGTAATGGCACAGAAGTATCTCTGAAAGAACTATTTCTGCACCTAGAGGGAAACAGGTTTCCTGACAGCTTAGCTCTCCTGTGAAATCTAACAGCACCAGTGACTTTCAGAGCCTGGGAACTCCCTGTACCTGCTTGGCCTCAGCAGACAGGTCTTCAACATGCCTGATTTTGATCGAGAGCTTTCACTCAGACCCAGAAATGAGATGGAGAACTGAAGACCCTCCATACAGCCGTATTGCAGCACTAGAAATTTCAGCTTGTGATTACCCGAGAAGGCCACTGGATGCCACTGCTGCTCCACTGACCTCCATATTAACCTCAATCTCCTTCACAGCCCAAGGGATAAGGTCCTAGAAACGACATGCAAATGCCGGGGCTCCATAACAGAAGGCTGTAAAAAGATGCTGGAAGAGTCAGATACTGAAAAGCAAAATTGGGAAGACGGTAGAAAGATGAAAACGGCGAGAAAAGACAGATGCTGGGAAACAGAACACAAATAGGAGAATGCAAAAAGTGAGCATCAAAGGGATTGATTCAGTGAGCATTAGAGGGCGACAATGTTAAGCAAGTCTATGTTAAGAATGCCGAAGAGATTATTTCTAAGAAGGAAAACAAGGAGTGAACAGTCTTCTTTACTCCTCCTTTAAAAGCTCTGCTAGGAAGGAGGGCCTCTTTCTGTGCATAAGCGAGTGGGAAAATGTTCACAGTAATTACAGACAATGCATTAATGCCTGTAGCATTATGCTCTTCTGCCTTAACCCTGTTCCAGGAGGACCCACCTTAATCCTTCGCTTATCAGCCTCTGCAAGTTTAGGTCCTAGTACTCAGTGTTACTATTTGCGGATTCAGAAATAAACCTTAACTCAGAGAGAACTTTATGTTTAAACAGCCATTAAAACCACAACTTCTTCCACATATATAATCCACTAGTCCTCAATTGAAAGAGCTCTTAACTACAACTGACCTCAGCTCAAGATACATCTTATCAGTGAAGTATTTCTGAACTTGCATGGAAAGATGGTATTTATCAGAAAGCAGACAGAACGAACTCCAATCTGACATTTCACCTTCTGCAAGTAGCTAAAAGAGCATCCGCAGGTACAAATTCACTTAATAAGCTCTTCTCACGAATCTCCACACATACACGCAATTTAGGAAAAAAACCCTAAAATCCAAATATTAGCTTTTTTGTATGTTTTGCCTGTTCAATTATGTGAAAAGTGTGAATGATGCTGCAAATGTCATCTGCTGCTAACATGTACCACATGCACCACTTATGTCCAGACACAGAAACGAAATGAGAGCTAACAACATTTTAAAGACAACTTCTGCCCAGACTGTTTCAAGGCACCTGTTCCACAGCACACACACAAACTCCTCTTGCGCAGTAGCTTTTGCAAGTACACATGAAACTTATATTACAAAGACATATCTTCAGTATTCATACCTTTTAGGGTAGTATGGTAAGTTTTTATGAATTTTTCATTTTGAGTAACATACTTGCTTCCATTTTAACCAGGACTGCAAAATTTCAGCAGGTTTTCACCTTCAGCCCCAAACTTTACACAGAGAAAATCCACAAACAAACAGCAAAGCTATAAGCAGACAGTCATTCAGGAAGGAGCAGACAGATAGTTAATGATTTACTACTTCCTTTGGTCTAAAAATGTTACCAGGAGACAATCAGGAGCAGACTAATTCACGCATTGAACTGGCCTGACAAAAACGCAAGAGATACAATTGTGAGCACGTTTACAAAAGAAAGATGTATCAATCAAGGGTGTCAGACTAGGCAGGATTAGATGGGCTGGGATGAGATGCGTATGATCTACTCCTGAGCCGAAGGAGATTCCCAAGACTGGTATCTGCCATCACAAACTTATAATTATTAAGTTGGTTTCAAGCAAACAAATAAACAAAAGCCTAAATCACCTTGAAAAAAGCTGTATTTTTTTTTTTCCTTTGTTTTAACTGACACTGGGTTTCATCACTTTGGTTTAAGAAGTAGCATGTCCCATAACACAGAATCCACCTGTGTTTTTCCAGGCAATTGAAATTACTAAATTACCTGATGTCTGGATTTAACGTATCAAATTACGCCCTTACAAGAACTTTACAAGATCCTTTCCATTGATGACTATAATTATCCTAATTGTTTGATGGGGTTCTTATCCCTCCAGGCCCATGGGTTTTGAATCAATGCCCACAGATGTGAGTGACACCTTTTCCATTAAGATCATAACTGTTGACACAAATTATTTACACCATGGCTGGGAATAGAAATTAGGACAGTGACAGTTAACCCATTCATTGTTGTGAGGAAATTACTGATGCTGCTACTACAGAAACATTCCAGCTGCCTTTCTGTACCATCCCTTATTGTACAAGTAATGATTGTACAAGAGAGTAAAAACTGACATCCCAGAGAATTCCAGCTAGAAGGGAAATCTGTCTTTGGGAATAGGGATAAAGCATTGCAGAAGGGAAAGTAAAAGCAAAGGGAAAACAACTGTGGATTGAAAAGAAAGTAACCAGACCCTCTCAACTGCATGGAAATTACCTTTGCTGTAGGCCTAACAGTTAAATTACACCTAATGGATGATCCTGCTCCGTTTATTCCAGACTGGATTCAGATTTCACTTTTGATTTTTTTCAAGGCCTTTTTTTTTTTGCCAATTACGACAGTATTATTTTCCTCTTCTACAATGTTTTCAAGTGCTGACCGTCCTTACTGCCTAACACAACACTAGAAGGCTCTCAGAACCTACCAGTAAGATTGCCATGCTGTCAGACTCAGCATTAAAGGGAAACAGAGGTCAGTTTTCTCTGTTCTCTACAACAGCTGCTTCCCACTGCTTGAGTATTGGAAGGCTTTACTAATCATGTGCATTACTTTTCTATGGAAGTCAGATTAACGCACTCCCTCCAGCTGTTTTACGTATCCATGGACTTTTTCCACCCATGTGCAATAGCTGCTTCTTTTGCAAGGACAGTGTTTCACTTAACACATCAAAACCACTTTAATAAATGCATTTCTAGTAACAGTGAATTGTGGTACTGTATTTAAATACTGAAAAACTATTCTTTAATGCAGGCTTGAATTTTCTTTCCCTTGGAAAAAATAAGGTAAACACACAGAATACCAATAACCTCCAAAGATAACAGGTGTAGAGAAGGAGTTTTCTAGAAGTTTTCTAGGATCAGTATAATGAGCAGCAGCTAACCCAGCCTGTGTGCTTATAGCTGAGACTACAGCCAATTGTTACAGAAAGGATAGATCAGATATTGTGAATAAGCTCGCCACGACAAGGTTACCTCTAGGATTTGGGACTAGGAAATTCAAAAAAGCTTGATGAATAGTAGAAGGGAGGACTCTGCAAACAGGATGAAGAGAGCTGCAGTAGGTGAACAGAACATTTCCCTCCAAAATATCCCTAACAATTGTCCAATTAACATAGAAAACAGCATCAGACACACTGTTCCCTTTGTTCATGAACTGACCCCTTCCTAACTGGAGAATTAAGAGCAAGGTAACCTCGTAAGCACCTTGTTCACCGTAATTCCTCTTAACTTTCTCTGGATGCCTACGAAGTAAGTCCTCAAGAGTTAAGAGCTGTCTGTATGTGTGTATGTGCTTATATGCATGCACATACACAATCTACATATATTTTACTTCAGCATCTGTGTTAGGAACATGCAGCAGATAGCCAAGGCACAAATCACCTTTTTTCCTGGCGTTTTTACAGCCTAGATTGATAGATAGATAGATAAATAGGTAGATAGGTAGACAGATCTCATGGGCAGAATCTACTCAAAAAGAAAAACATGAGTAGGAAGGCTTCATTTCATACTTTTCCATGAAAAAACAACCATAAATCTCAGATTACCTAATGTCCAATTTGAAGCCCACACCCATAACAACCTCTCTTGGTAAGGTATGTATTACTACCAAAAAAGCTCAAGTTAACATTTTCTCCTCTAAAATGCACGATGAGAAAACCTATCTTATTGTGTCAGACTAACTTGCATTCCACCACTGCATGCTATAGTGCTTTACAGTCAAAGCCCTCCTCTGAAACAAACTGAAACAATATTCCAATTAGATGATCATTTTTTCACTCTGTAAGAAACTTCCAAGGTTTACCACTAAATCCCACCAGAGCTCAACACAGTATGTGCCGGAATAATGGCACACCATTTCTACAATGAAAATAAATAAACCCATACATGTCTACTACACATGAGAAAAAGAAGTTCTTCCAGGACAAACTGAACAGGATGCCCAGACTCACATGTTGAACATACTGGACAGCAGGTACTTAACTGCTGATATGTTCTCTGCACTTAAGTGTCTTGAGCTTATGTATACAAATCCAGGGTTGGGGAAGGAAGATTGTTACCCAGCTGACTATTGCCAGATTTCACTGATGATGGCTTAATCCAATCAGCATCTCTCAGTAAAATTATTTTTGTTAAGCAATTTTTAAACATTTAAACCAGATACTATTATAGGTACTTATACACTCACACACAGATGCTATATACCCCAACAGACAATACAACAGACAACACTAATAAAGGGCATTCCATAACAATCACTGCCTAAGAAATGAAGAAGCAATTATTTGTCAAATGGAACATGCTCAAGGGAATTTCTTAACTTCTTTGCTTCTAATGAGGTTTTTCAGGCAGTAGGAGAAGACAAATTGTTTTCCAGCTCTACCATAAGTTATTTTGGAACGGTATATGATTTTCACTCATTTTAATGGGAATTACTGATTAATTACACACACCCTTAAAATCACATACATCTGAAAGGCATCATTACTGAAAGAGAAATGTCAATTCATTTGAAAGTCATTTGTTTCCTCTAGTAAGTGTAAAAAATGTAGAAATTAAGAAGCTGAAGACCTTGCTACTAATTTCCTATTTATTTATTTATTTAAAAAAAAAATAATAAAAAAAAAAAAGAGCCCGGACTAGTTAAGCTATTTTTTAAAAGTTTTTTTCCCATTCTACTTGCCCGTAACTCTGATTTTTTTGGGTCTTTGATCCAACAGCTAGAGCTGGTGTATGCATTTTTGCCTCTGGCAAAGGTCTTACTGAAATCCTGTGAGTGCAGCCTGAAGGGTCAGGTCCTTCTAAGCTTCAGAGTGCTCAAGACCAAACTCTTGGCATTGCAAAGACTGACACACCTGAACAACTCAGCCCCTCTACACAATGCTGGCTTCAAAGCCAATTCAGAAAGTACAGCTATGCAAATTGCCTAAATGAAATATGAATTCTGCCCTCTAACAAGAGCCGTTACGTTTTTATTAGGGCTCTGTAAAAAGTGAGAGAACTTCTTTTCTGCATGCCCATTTTATTTGATGTTGCATGAGTTATATTCACAGTGAATGCTCAAGACATCAAGTGAGGCAAGAGAGGCATCAAGCAGCAACTCTCTGTGTAAAGGCTTTGTCTGTGAAGTGGTAGCAGTCAAAGACACACTCCAGTCCTTTTGAAAAACATGTGCCTATATCAAAGCTGCATAAGCACTGCCATCTGCAAAGGACAGCACTGTTACTTAAGAGACGGACAGTCATCTATGACCTGTGACACCTCTTTCTAAGGACACAGAAGAACACTAAGGAGCCCAACAGACATAATCCAAAACATCTGCTATTTTTTTGCTGTTATTAAAATGTTAGTATATCCTGTTTCCAAGCCCACAGTATGACACCGCCTTCATTACAGAACTCCCTTCTCAGGACTCATTCTTTCCTAAGAAAACCCTTCTGGGCTGAAATTCAGACAACCAGATGCTAGAAAGGCATCCTTGAACAAATTTTACTTAGGTTATTATGACAGAAGATTAAAAAAAAAGGAAAAAGGAGTTTTGAATTCCATTGCCCCTACTTTCATCATCATGAACTTCACAGTATTAGGCACACAGCAAAATATTGTTAAATGCCTTCTGCTCATCTTGTTCCACTGGCTTTTAAAGTTCAAAGTTCTCAGTGCAGTAGTGTAACTCCAGTTCCGTTAGTCCCTTTCAATTTGAAATAAAAAGCAAGACAACTACAGAAAGATCTGTGGCATTCACTAGAAAATGTTGCATGGTTAACATCCTCTTCTGTGACCCTCCCATACAAAAGTACCACCACATGCTTACATGGTAAATTAGACAGGGATTTCTTGCCTTCATCCTTCCTCCTGTTCCTACCTTCAGAACAGGAATGTGAAAATACATAAATAGCATACCCCACCTCAACTCCTACAGTAATATGTACCTTTGCATACAAACGTAATATTCTCCCACGACTGATCTATTGTGCATTCTGAAAAATTCCTGCCTCCATTAAAATAATATCCTTCTTTACACTGATAGTGCACTCTGCTCCTTAGGGTGGTAGAGTTGTCCCAGGTCATTTCTGTGTGTGGAATCAGCAAAGGTTTGCCACAGTCTATTTCTGGAACAGAAAAAAAAGGATAACAAAACCTGAAAATTAAAACAAGTATAGCATATCAAAGTGTTTAAGGAAGAGAGATGTACTGTCCCAACAAGATACACTTCACTTGTTTTCACTTCTAGTGATTTCTAGAAGTCAGGTCAGCCCTTTAGAACCCTGAATTTTGTGAGTGGAGAATTTCCAGCAGGGTGGGGCATTTATCCTTCAAGATGAGCCATAAAATAAAACAGTGTCATGTTTAGAAATGGAGAACAAAGATCTCTAAGCAGATTTTTACAAAAAGATTTACCTTCCCATAACATTATTTTTACCCCCACATGCTATTTATTCCTTTATTTTACCTATCATTAGTAACAACAGATATGAAAAATGACACAAGTAGCAACATGGAAGAATAGCACCAAGAACAGAATCCACTGTTCCTTTGCCAGTGGATTTAATTCAAGCTTTGGAAAACAGGAGAAGCTAATACAGACAAGAGAAAGTACACTTACAGGAGAATATTTGGGGGATTAGTCAGACCACGTTAAAGGTAATTAGAAAGCTGGGGTAATGCACTTTTAAATTAATTTATTTGCTCAGATGTTTTCACAGGCTTCATAATAAAATGAGGGAAAAAGAATAAAGAGTGAAGAACAAACAAATGCAAGAATATTACTTAGGGTTGAAATTCCCCTTCAAATCTACAGAGAACATTAAACCCTAATAAAAGATTCTGCACCACTTAACTTACAAGAACAATTTAAGAATTAAAATCTTACCTTCACTACAGCTTACATGCTGTGCTTTTAAATTTTTTAATATACAATCTTAAGCAATTCTAAAATTATACTGAAAAAAGACATAAACCCCAAATCTTATAGAATCGTGACATGTACAAGTAAAGGTGACGTTAAACATATGTATTGCAACAGGCCATACATCCACCATCATGGCTACCTCCCTCTTCATATCCCAATGCACGAATGTATGCATCTATTATAAATCATGAGAAGAAGCTTTAGAATAACTACTGCACATGCAAAAAATATACTTAACTTCTAGAAGGACAATATGTCATGAGATACGAAGATCACTGCTGATTAACTCCAGCTACCTGCCCAAAGCCATTCCCTAATCAGACTAAAAAGCAGAAACGTGTTTCTGTGTAACATAGCAAACCTTCAATTTGGACTGGTGACCCAGAATAAGAATATTAGAGAAGATTCTAGAAGTAGAGAGCAGTTGTCAGTATACATTTCACATTCAAAAGAAATTACTACATTTGACTGCAATAAACAGAAGATTCGACTCTGCTGGATCAAGCTGAAAAGATTAAGCATCCAGTCAATGAAAAAGTGAAGTTGTGTCAATATAAAAACTGACTAAAGACTAATGATCCTGAGGTCATTAGTCTAGTATGAGTTAATACTAGTTAACAGTCTCAGCTCAGAGTAAAAATACATTAGAAATATTGCTGGGCAAAATACTTACTTTAAATTCTTATCTAGAAACTTATTGGGCTACCTTCCTCTAAATCACAGGAACAAGGAATTTAGGACTCATGTCAAGTAACAATAGCTTGCTTGAGCAATCACAGTTTGCAACTGGAAACTGTCTGAATACAGACATTTTTAGGGGATGATAACTGCTAATAGTGGTCCACTTTTCAAGCAGTGGCTTCAACCACAGAGTAGATATTGAGCTAGAAAAATGGAAGCAGCTTAGGATGAATTTTCATCTCATGTTAATCCTAATGTTTGACATGCATTGGGATTTTGTCTCTAGAATGGTAACTTTTTAACAATTTATTGCAACCTTATTAGGAACACAGATTAAAAGAAACCTGTTTAATATATGGCTTCTGTTTTCTAACTGAACTTCATATGCCAGAAGCAGTCTTCTGAATGTCCAAAGAGGATGTCTCTGACAACTGCTATTTATTACGAAGTCTGAAAGAGAACCTATCCTAAGTAAATCTGAAGGCAGATTTGATTTACCTTTGCACACCAGATCAATACCATCCCATTGTCCTTTGGCATTGCAGACTGCAGTCTGATTGCCACTTGCCATAAAGTAACCATGAACACAATTGTAAGTAACTTCACTTCCATATGTAGTCCCACTTAGAGATGCTGGATGTGCATTTAAAACAGAGGGTGGAACCCCACAGTCCACACCTAGGAAGAGGAAGAAAGAGGAAGATAAACTTGTTATTCAAGCAGCAGAAGCAGCGACAGCTGCACTCCCCTAAATATTGCTGTCATTGTTACCAACTAACCCCCTTCTGTGTTAATCCAACACCCCCCAGATGCCCTCTGTGACATCCCCACCATGACTAAGAGGGCTGTAGCTACTCCTACCTACTCCAGAGCTGCTGCCATATGAAATGACTTCTCCTTGCTTTTCTCTCAGAATGGCATGCTAAATCTGTGACTCCTTCCTCAGCTTAGCTGCTAGTATACAGAAAACATCCTTTTTTAAAAACAAAAATATAGGATTCTCCTGCTTTTACAACCCTGATTACAGGTGGCAAGCTGGTTCTATACCATTTGCAGTGAACAACAGTCAGAGGGAGGCAGACGAGCAGAAACTGCCTTTAGGATGACAAAATTTTAAGTGCACAAGGACTGAAGAAATGCAAAACCACAGACAAGTTTACAACATACAACACAAAAGCTTCCTGTTAAAGCAAAAGTCTTCATCTGTTCAAAATGTGCTGTAATAGTTGCTCTATTCACAAACATGCAGAGTTGTCATTTACAAATACCTAAAATGAAGAAGTCAAGTAGCTCAAAAAAGAAGTTTGTAATGTTGTCCATTTTCTAAGGTAAGCTGCCATCTAAAAGGCTTTCATGTTAGCATGACACAGCCCTCACATTCAACAGTTTAACTACACCTCTTCACATACATCACACCTTCCCATTAAGCTATCTGACTTTCCATCTCAAGACAATTCCTTTATTAATATTCAAAGAAAGCTGTAACCTTCAAAGACATTATAGCCATACACTTGTATTTAAATTAAAAAAAAAAGGAGGATCTTGCTCCATTTACAGTATCCTGATATTAGGTCACACATTTTACCAAGTTTGACTTATCTTCAATGGCCAGTTTTATCATGACTACATAAGATAAACTAAATTACCATACGAAGGAAGACAAAAGACAAACTTACTGACTTTCCTGAAAAGGATGACATTACACCTGGCCAGGAGAAAAATCAGTGATAAAGGCTTATCAGGGACGTTCTCAAGAGTTTAAAGAATTATTTAAAGGTGTCTTTACTAATATTTAAATAAATAAATAAATAAATATTAAGACTTGCTAGTTTTACAAAAAGAGAAGTCCTAACTAAAATCCAGGAAAAGAGCTTGCAACACAAAGGAGAAATAAGCTTGTCACTTCCCACAGACACACATAAGAACATCACATTTCTATTTTCTCTCAGAGAAAGTAAACAAAAACAAACAAAAGAAACAAAAAAGACACCACGAAAGAATGAGAAACCAAGAGGGCTTTTGTATTTTGAGGAGAGGAAGAAGGAACTCTCCTCACTAAGTGATCATTTTCAGGATGACATTCTGCCCTGTAGAATTGTTATACGTTGTGTAACTTCTGTTAGCTAGCACTTCCAAGTGTCATTTAACTAATATACAGTTTGTAACTCCTCACAGAACACAAAATTCTGTACTTGTAAGGAGCAAATATTTCAACAGAATGGGCAACTGGAACACCAAAGCAAGTGGAAGTTTTAAAGATGCTCACAGGAATCTTAACACTTCAGAGACGTAAAAGCAATCGCTCAAACACAAATGCTGTTAAAATCACGAAGGCTATGCAGGGATGGAGGGTGGTATGATGCCTCTCTTTCGTGCCTACAGCCAACCTTCGGAAAAAACTTCACAAGCTGGCATAAAATTTGTTTTTTCCATGAGAGGTCACTAATGCCTTCCAACTCAGTGGCCTTTCCCATGAAAGGAAGGGCTACAGAAATCTACTTGTTCTCTGTGCCTTGGTTCACAGGCAGAAGGACACACTGCAGCGTCTGTAAAAATGAAAGGACCAGCATCGAAAATATCACTCACTAACAAGAAGAGGTAGCACCATTTTATAACTTGTTCTTTTCTTCTTTTTTTTTTTTTTTCAAATAGCCAGATCTTGAAAAATTATCCTTTGGATTGAGGAACTATTCTACTGTCTTTAACTACCACACTTCCCCATGCATAAACCAACTTAACGAAGAATTTAAGAAAGACTTAAGACTCTTTTCACCTTTACAGCTTAAAGTGGCAGGTTCCCAAGTTTCATTTGCAGTGCAATACGACAACTTTCCCTCGTCACTGTAAAACCCTTCCTTACATTCATAATGAACCGCACTTCCTGGTAGCAAGCTGTAGTTCCCCACAATGTAGCCATGTTTCATTTCAGGAGGGGAACCACATCCAATTTCTGCAAAGAGACTGTGTTAGAAGATCTCACAGTATAAAAATCACAACATATGATCATTTTAACATGAGCTGAACTGGATGGTCGCATCACAAAATACGCCCCACCTGACGAATTTGAGAAGTCGCCAAAGGGGTGCAAGATTAGAATTGAAAAGTTTTACTAGCCACAGTTGGAGAAACACATTGATCCATATATTGAGCTACATCTTTACTAACATACAGCTGGAGCCATCCACAACACCGATGAGGAGACACTAGAATGTGATGATGCTCTGTGTGTGCTAGTCTCGCTACAGCAATGGATACACGATCCTTCAACACCAGATGAAAATTTAAGATCCCAATGCAGAGTTTCATTTCCCTGTGCATGGGAAAAGCAAAGCACTGCAGACAGGCTGAAATTAAATGGCCCGCCTGTCAATTCCTCCACCTCATTGAACCAGCTTGCATAAAAATGCTACATTCCTGCCTGTGACAGGGCTTCCTTGTCCAACTCCACAAGCAACACAGTCAGTGCAGACACACTTTTTTACCACATCATGTGGAGGAGGAAGTTGGTGAGATAAGCAGGGCTGGTGGCAGCTTTGCCAAAATTAAGTGGAACACTCCAACTGGAAAAACTGGACAAGTTACAGGCAGTGAGCTTTACTGATGGTCCTTACAATAATTCAGAAATGACAGCTGGTACAATCGAGGCACGTAAGCCTGGAATGCCTGGCTTCCCTACATACTGTGACAGCTACAGCTTACACTGCTAGCACTTTGCAGCTGTGAAAACCTACACTAGGGAGGAAAGGAGGAACGGTTTCAAATCAACTCTTTTGTTGTTGTTCTTATGGCAAGATAAACAGAACAGCTTATTAATGCAGTTGGCAGAATACGTAACAAATAGCTAAACTACTATGTTATTATTACTCTCCCCTAGCTTGTTCCATTCATCTGAATTCTCACACCAGCTATGCATCCTCTTTTCCCTCCCCCTCCATGCAGTGCGATTTTGTAAGCCAGTGGATTACACCACACCTCCTTCCTATTCAGAAACTAACTACATCACCTTCATTGCATTAAGCTTCTCTGACCCTGCACACCTGATCCACTGCTGAGAGCCTGTAGAAACTGTATCTGCTGTCAACATTACCATCCAGGTATCATTAGTACAAACTGAGCCCAAAAAGAAAGAAAATCATACAGTGAGCAAAATCCACAGAGAAGGCTTCTGCCCTGCAGACTTAAAAGCACAGGTCAAAGCAGGTATTACTGTATCTTGTAAGATCTAACTTTATCAGCTAGCAAAAACAGCATCCAGAGACTCTCACCTTTGCATGAAACTGTGTTCCCATCTGGATGAAAAGAATGCTCTCCGTTATCTAATTTATAACCATCATTGCAGAAACACCTGTAGCTTCCTTCAGTATTCACGCATCTTGCATTGCGACCACACAGCCCAGACTCCTCGCATTCATCTACATCTAAAAATTCCAAGAAAAATATATGCACTGCGTAACAGGTTTTGGGTTGTTTTTTTTCAATTAATTAATGTAGGACCCAAGCTTAAACAAACACGGTATTCCATGAAAGGTTCTATGTAGCTTCTGATAGCTCTTCTGAGAAACAAAGGAGCTTATCATTACCTAGTGTTTCTAGCATCTGGAAGGAGGAGACTCTCAATTTTGTAGCTAGCTATCTTTTAATTTATTTTTTTTTAACATGACAAATACTTTCCAATGTAATCTCCTGCTACAACAATCCCAGAAAAATCCCGTATCTGCAAATGTCTTAATCAGTTACAACAGTTCATTACCGTAACACAGAACTCGCTAACATTCTACTCTAAACAAAAATATGACATTCTTGGAGAAAGATTAAGTATCAACATATTTTCTTTAGCCTAGCTTCTTCTTTCGGGAAGACTCTTGCTTGAATGTGACTGGAAAGCCATGATTTCTAACATAGCAAAGAATGCAAAACAGAACTGATTCACAGCTGCTACAACCTAGATGTCTTACAAGTAAGTGTTGGCAGAACAGAAAATGCTGTGATACAGTTTTAAAAAGTAAATTCCAAAGTGATGTGAGAAAAGATTTGTGTAGCAATAGTTTTGGATTCCTGGTGCTCAAGACTCTGTGATGTCTACCTGTACAGTTTGTGCCATCATTAGGAATAAATGTCTTGTTGTTGTTGGAGGCTCGATATCCATCAAGGCAGACACAGTAAAAACTTCCGTGTGTATTATGACACAGTGTATGATTTCCACAGATCTTGCTGGCTCCAATCTGGCATTCGTCTTTATCTGTCAGCACATTTAGAACACATCACAGAGAGAGATTAAGAAAAGTAAGGTATCCTCCCCTTCTCACTCATTCTTCGGTAAACAGACTTCCCCTTACTGTTTTTCCGAATTATTTGGGATGTAAACACTGCTAGTAAGCTGGAGTATTTGGATTAACAGAGGCTACTGTCCCTAGAAGGAACAGATGTGAATAAAGTTTCATGACACAGCCTGAGCTGATCTAAGAGCTGTTGAAACCAAAGAGCCCTTTTCTTTGCTTCTGCTCTTCCTGACATCATGCACTGACTGCAGCACTTGATGGAGCTTGTGCTGATCTTACCAACTCACTCAACTGGCAGAGAATTACCATGGCAAAATATGCAGCTTCTCTTCTCTCGCAATGACATTAGTGAACTCTGCACAGGGCCCAAGCAGGTGCCACTGCTTGTGAAGGAAGGGGAGATACGGAGTGGAAGAGATCAGAGGTGA
Organism: Nestor notabilis; assembly: GCF_000696875.1. Classification (NCBI taxonomy): domain Eukaryota; kingdom Metazoa; phylum Chordata; class Aves; order Psittaciformes; family Psittacidae; genus Nestor; species Nestor notabilis. Next base: position 2,352 of record NW_009933798.1, on the reverse strand, counting down.
AGGGCCTTTCTCTTTAAGCAGGGGTGAGCTATTACAGACACTCTGACACAATGTTTGACATCACCTCTGACTCACGTATTGATTTCTCTCATATGAGATAGTATTAAAAGGACACTATCAGCTACATAATACAGAAATGCTGAACAACACTTTCCATGTAACAGACAGCTGCACTGAAGAAATCTGTGTACAGATGCACACTATCATTAAGAACAGACATTCAACTGATTAAATTAATTTTCAGTCAGCCAGTAATCTGAGATAACTGGAAAAGTTAGCAAAAATGCACTGATAATTTTAATTGTCAGTTTTATTGTCTAGCTTTCAGTTCAATGATGCATAGGTTGAAAAGAATAATAAACTGAAGCCCACCACACTGAATTTTGTTTTTTTCCTGAAGCTAGGATAAAAAACATTTAAAAAACCAATCCAATACATTATATTTTAAAAGTAATTGTTTGATACAACCCTGCATTTATCGACATAAAATTAATTATAATCCTTCAGTATACAGCAGAAACTGAATAAAACAGTTAAGCAACTAAGCGAAAACCAGTATTTACATCCAGTACAGCTCAAGGTCAGCCGATGGAAAAAAAGGAAAAAACATCCACACATATTTTACCTTTTGGAAATTCTGCCAGGAAATAACAAAGCTTTTGCTGTACTTTGAAGAATTCAGTAATATTACTCAAGAAAAAACATTTTAGGAATGCACACGGTTTCTTGCCATTTTACAAAATGGCAGCCTACCTTGACAATGGGTTCTTCCATTGCCTACAAATCCATAGTTACAGATGCAGACACTTTTTCCTTCAATTTGATGACATGTAGCGTGAATGTGGCAAGTTGCACAGACATCTGGAACTGATCTCTTCACAACTGCTTTAAGAACAAAAAGACATAATTACTTTTTTTATTATTTTTTAAACGGACTAACCGGTAACTGGCACAGAATTTAAACCGGAGATACAACCCAGATTAAAACACATGGAATAAAATCCTATCTCCTCCCATCTCTTTTTCAAACTTGCAGGAAAACCACAGCCATAGTATTCAAAGACAAAAAAAACAAACAAACAAACAAAAGAAAGTATTAAACAAAATAACTACACTGAACATTTTTTTCCATCCATCTATTCTCTTACAACAAAAAAAAAACGCTTGTTAGTAAGGCCTGTGAGACATATAATAAATAGCTCTATCCAGTATTACGAATCTTTTTGCCATATTAATTTTATTTCCCATTTCTCTTGATTTCTGTTTCTTCATTTATTCTATTATTTTGTTTCTATTATTTACACATAGACACTTGGGCTATTTACCAATCTATTTGTATCCTGTATCATCAACGTGTCCACAGTAAAAATGCTATTCATAAAACTAATGTTGAAAATGGCTTACAGAAAAGTCATTTTAGAAATTAATTTATATTAGAAGTAGTTTTGCAGCATATGACACACAAGCTAATTTACTGCAATTTGATGCAGCTATACATATACATGAAACTAGAATAAAATGTGAACTTACTCCCTAATTTGTATTCATACTTTCAGTGTACCGTTTGCTTTTCCCTCCATTTTCTGAAAGCTCTTTCTGTTATCTTCACACAGGCACTGCCTTTCCAAATGATAAACCTCAGAATGGCCAGCTTGAATGTAGGCAAAACACGCACATGCTTACACCCTTCGTGTATTTTTTAAGCAATAACTAATACCGCACAAGCTGATGTTGTCTCATCATGCTGGACAGAACAATACAGAATTCTTGTACTCTTCTAAGATAGCTCAAGATTGATAATGACGGTGTGGTTTTTACAGAATACAAATCTCACTGTGTATATAGCAGCTATAACGAATTTTTGCCTGTCTTCGCATGCTGTCTAACCACATCTCCGTAACAGGAAGGAAAAGCCAGCTTCTTTTACACACTAAATTTACCAGTGTGGTAACACTGCCCTTCTGCACGCAGTGTCCCAGCTCTACTCACAGCACATTTCTGAGTGCGTTAAGGCTCATGGGAAGCATCACAGATTCCGACTCCTAACACTCAATGGTTTTATATACTTGTGTGTGCGCGCACCCAGTAAGAACACAAGACACAACCCGCCAGCGTGCCACGGCAGCCAACGCAGACCATAAAATTAAATTTAAAAACAGCCACGGGAAGAACCTTCCCTCGATGCCTCAATCTTCTGATAAGCCATGGGAGTGTCCTCCTCAGATTGCTGCTCCGGGAGATAAACGCGGGGTTTCCCCTCTCCACCCCCCCCGCTGTGTATCAAACTTGGCGACTCACTCACTTCTCCTCACAAACACGCCGTTTTCCACCCCGGCACCACAGCCACCTCAC
>NW_009933797.1:0-287 GCF_000696875.1 Nestor notabilis | reverse complement strand
AGAGCCAGACATTCGTGCTCAATGCGACTGGTTCAGCCCACACTCTAGAGAGCATGCTTGAAGAAGCATACAATTGGACTTTTAGGTGGGAAAGTGAGGAGCGAACCCAATGCAAGTGACAGTATTGTGGATCTCTCCATTTGCTTAAGACGCTTTGGCTGTGGGAGCAGTGGCCGGATGTTTGTCCTCAATGTGACAGTCTAGGCCCAGCTTCGAGCGAGCATCGTGGAAGAAACATAAATTGGACTTTAAGATGGGCATTGGGCTCCCTCCTCGCTTTCCCACCA
>NW_009933796.1:0-2363 GCF_000696875.1 Nestor notabilis | reverse complement strand
AAGCAGGTTCCTGAAGAGGCCAAAGTCTGCTCTCTTGAAGTCCAGGGAAGTGAGCTTGCTGCATGCTCTCCTCGCTGTCCTGAGGATCTCAAACTCTACCATCTCATGGTCGCTACAGCCAAGACTGCCCTAAAGCGTCACTTTTCCAACCAGCCCCTCCCTGTTGGTGATCACGAGGTCAAGCATGGCACCTCTCCTTGTCGGCTCCTCTATTACTTGCAAGAGGAAGCTGTCTCCCACACATTCGAGGAACCTCCTGGATTGCTTTTGCCAGGCTGTCCTATCCCTCCAACAGAGATCAGGATGGTTGAAGTCCCCATGAGGGCAAGGGCCTGTGAGTATGAGGCTGCTCCTATCTGTCTGTAGAGTGCTTCATCCACAGATTCCTCCTGGTCAGGTGGTCTGTAGCAGATCCCCACAGTAATGTCCCCCACTGATGTTCTCCCTTTGACTCTGACCCACAAACTCTCTGTTGGGTCATTACCCGTACACAGGCAGAGTTCCATACTCTCCAGCCTATCACTGACACAAATAGCTACTCCCCCCCAACCCCGTATCTCCCTGGCCTGTCTTTGCTGAGGAACCTATAATCAAAGCTGAACAACAGCACACCAACAGCACTGTGACAGGAGCTTTAGATATAGCAGTAGGTTATGTATCATAATTTTTTCACTAAAACCTGTTGGGATGGCGTAGTTTTTTTTGGTCTTGTAAGCATTCTGTATGACAATGTGTATTTTGAGTGTGCTGTCCTTTTGGCCTATATAAATACATATTTTGAAGGCAGACATGAGTGTCCTCATTTTAAAATTTTTCTTTTCCAACAAGAAAATTTTTTTCAGAAAGTAGGGTCCAAGCTTTCAGACAGAGATTATATGGTCAACTGTGTTGTTCTTCTTATCTCTGGTAATTTCAGTATAGTAAATTGTAGCTATGTTGATTTGTACTTCCACATCATCTGAATTCTTAAATAAAATGCCACTCTTGATAGGTCTAAAAAACTGCTGAAGATTGTTATAGATTCTGTCATGTGTCCCTATAATATTTTTTAAGTCAAGTAGTCAGTTACAGTATGAGTTGTCTGTATCCTGATGTTTTCCACAGATGATGTTGGCTCACAGTCATCCATTTATAAGTGTATTGAGCCTTCAGCCAGATATTGAACCTGGATGTTATGCTACTTACAGTTCCACTGGCTCCTACAAATGTTATTATTTTTCTGACTTCTCTGGCACCACATATTTGACCTTCTATTTATTTGGTATATTATAATGATTCTGCTACCACGAGGTAAGAGCTACAGTTATTCTCCAGATATTGTCAGGCAGAGTGTTTTTCCACATGATGGTATGGACAACATTTTCCTGTAAAAAGATAATAATTTTAGGTTTTCTCCTCTTATTCAAGGGTTTTTTTGAGCGCGGATGAACAAAATTAACACCTGAAGACCTGGCATTTTTTTTCTCCTTTCTTCAATGTCCCACTAATCTTGTGAGATAAATGCTTGTCAGATTCTGAAGACAAAGTATGTTAAAACAGAGACAGTTGTAATATTAACATAGCATGTAGTCAAAATGTAATTTTTTAAAAACATATATGAAAGTGCCACTCTGAAGAAGACAAATGCTGTTATGTTCATCAGGACTGATGGAGAGCGGCAGAGCAGTTGACATCATCTCACTGCCCTGGACTTCAAGAGAGCAGACTTTGGCCTCTTCAGGAACCTGCTTACTAAGGTTCCATGGGATATAGTCCTAGAGGGCAGGGGGGCCCAAGACTGCTGGTTGATATTCAAGGATCACCTGCTACAGGCTCAGGAGCGTTGCATCCCGAGTAAAAGGAAGTGCGGCAGAAGGGCCAGGAGACCTCCATGGATGGATAAGGAGCTGCTGAGGAAACTTAGAGGGAAAAAAGAAGCTTTCAGAAGGTGGAAGCAAGGACAGGCAACCTGGGAAGATTACACGAACGCTGTCTGGGAAGCCAGGGACCAGGTCAGGAAAGCTAAGGCCCAGTTAGAATTATATCTGGCAAGAGACGTCAAAAGTAACAGGAAAGACTTCTATAGGTACGTAGCAAATGAAAGACAGGGTAGGGACAACGTAGGCCCTCTCCGGAAGCTATCGGGAGGACTGGCTACCCTGGATTTGGAGAAGGCTGAGGTTCTTAAAGACTTCTTTGCCTCAGTCTTCACTAGCAAATGCTCAGACCACAACACCGAAGCCTTGGAAGGCCAACGCAGGGACTGTGAGAAAGAAGACCTTAGGTCCACTGTAGGAGAGGATGAGGTCCAAGACCACCTTAAGAACCTGAACGTGCACAAGTCTGTGGGAATTGATGAAATCCACCCATGGGTCCTGAAGGAG
>NW_009933795.1:0-1118 GCF_000696875.1 Nestor notabilis | reverse complement strand
AGCTGGTGGTGCGCTCTCCCGCCGCGGGGCTGCACAATGGCAGTCGCTCAGTAGGATGGATCCTGCCGTGGCTTTTGTTCTGCAGATCCACCCATCCTCCTAGCAGTCAAGTACCAGGCTATGGTTTTCTCTCTGGGGATCTTTCTTCCGCGTTCTGCCGGTGTCTCGGATGAGGTTTTGGCCTCGGCTGGGATTTCACTACCTTACTTTTCGTTTGGCTTCGCGCTGAAAAAAAAAAAAAAAAAGGGATTTATTTTATTTTCTCTCCACGCTTTTGGTTATAGTCCGGTGTTGATCTAGAGGGAATAACCATTCAGCCTGGCTGAAAAAAAGCATCCGTTGAAAAGTCTCAAAGAAATATACCACGTGAGGAAAAAAAACTGGGAGAAGATCGGAATATAATCGTTTTTTCTATGATAAAACTGGTGCCCCTCTTCAGGAGAACTGGTCTCAATTTATTATTATGCAACCACAAGGATCTCTTCTTTCTCAGGGTGTATAAGCTGCTGGATTGCTTTTCGCCCAAATCAATGTGGTTTCTTTGGAACATTTTCAGCAAAGGATCGCATATGCTGCAGTGTCTTTGTGGCAAGAGTCTTAAGAAAAACAAGAACCAAACTGGTAAGCAATCCATTGCACTGCGTTGTTTTTCTTTTATGCTACCCTGTCTGTTGCTCGCCGAGGTAGATCTGCAATCCTGCTGAGGGGAGAAGGGGGAAATAGAAGGAGGCCAGCACGGACATGCATGTGCATACGTGTATGAATAAGCAAGGAGCGGTTTGGATTAGCTTCAGCCACTGTCACCACGGAAAAGAAAGAAAAAAAAAATAATCAAAGGCGACCTTAGCCTAGCCGGCATCTCTTAGTTTCTATGTGCTATTTCCAAGGAGGAAACTTTTATATCGCTACCCTTTTGGGGGGAAAGCCGGTAGAGCCCCCCTTCCCTCTGCTCCCATCCCCTATGCAAGCCCCCTGTGCACATCCCCAGCCAGTTTTGGGAAGAGGAGCCCGGGTCTCCGGGCTGGTGTGAGCCGGCCCTGCCTGCGGTGGGCGAGTGTGTCGGGGCTCAGGTCCTGCACAGCACTTTCTGATTAGCTTGCAATATGTCACCCCCCACC
>NW_009933794.1:279-1333 GCF_000696875.1 Nestor notabilis | reverse complement strand
CCATGTCCCCTCCACAGGGCCCACCTTGTCCTCTCCTTCTCCTTAGGGGAGAATGACCTCAGTTGAGACAGCAGAGAGAAACAGTGGGCTGATTAACTTCCAGCTAGGAGATTCGGGAGGCTACCAACCTGCTAACCCACTTGGGTCTTAGAGGCAAAGCCTTCTCCAACTCAAAGGATACCAGTCCTCACATGGATTTCCTCTTCTCTTGGTCTGGCTTCCCTGGTGAGTCGGGGTAATGTGCTGCTCAAGGCCTGTCCTGTGCTGCCTCTGACAATCTGGGTCAAAACTACCTCCTCTCCCACCACCCCCAGTTCTGAAGGCAGGAGAGGGCAGCTGAGCTGCAGCGCTCTGAGCTACACCACTCCATCATCAGCCTATTTACAATTAGTTGGAAAGCAAGTCTATGAGCCCCTCTGAGAGGTGAAGGTCTCTGAGGAGAGCACCCTAAGGACATGTTTGCTAAAGATTAAACATAGACATCCTATGGGAGGGTGAGCTGTGAAGTGCTCAGAGAGTCTCTGACTAACAGTAAGGCAAACACTCTGGATGAGTTCGCTCTAGCAGTCTCTTTTACTCTGATCCTTACAAGTGCTGCTGAAATGTTGAATCTTTGTGGTTACAGAGGGTGATGATGTGATTGGTTTACTGTAGCTTTTAACTAATACAGAATGACAATCAGCTCTTGACATACCTCCCACTACCAGGAGACAGGAGAGTGACAGCACTGGGGGTTATTCAGGGTGCACTGAGCGGGCACCCAAACCCACAGCTCTGCTAGTTCTCATGAGTGACTTTTTATTGAGCTACTTCAGTAGGTGTGACGAAAACACTGTAAGCTGATTCATTCCTGGAGGCTGAGTGTTTCCTGCCAGCCATGAATTATTATTACATTTCTCACATCTAGGTTAAATTCCTGTGTTTCTAAGGGATCAACTCATGGAATCAATCATAGACTGATTTGGGTTGGAAGGGACCTTAAAGCTCATCCAGTTCCACCCCCTGTCACAGGCAGGGAGGGACACCTTCCACTAGAGCAGGTTGCTCTAAGCCC
>NW_009933794.1:0-262 GCF_000696875.1 Nestor notabilis | reverse complement strand
GGCTTGTAGCCCGGCCGGGGAGGGGGCAGCCACAGCTTCTCTGGGCACCCTGTGCCAGGGCCTCAGCACCCTCACAGGGAAGAACTGCCTAGTGTCTAAGCTAATTCCCCCCAATGTCAGTTTATATTTATTTGCTTGTTTATCAGTTCCTAAAACGCCAGCTTTAACCTTTGCCTGCCTTATTCCCCTCTAAATGTCGGAGCTATTGTAAGGAGCTAAGCCAGCAGGACAAACCCCAGAAGCCCCGGGCGCAGCTGAGCCG
>NW_009933793.1:0-10781 GCF_000696875.1 Nestor notabilis | reverse complement strand
GAGGGGGGGGGAGGAATACAGAGGTTTGCAGCAAAATCAACGGAGTTTAAATATGAGCAGTAAGCCATATTCTTTTTGTCTCCCTGCCTTCCGATTCTGTGAGTTATGCAAACCAACTGCATGAATAGGCCCAGATCCCTAAACAAATACATTACACACACATAGACAGACTTTCTTAACTTGGCCTGCATCTATATATGGGATTGATTTTAAAAGCTTTTAATAAAATGACTCTCATTAATGTCAAATGGCTTTTAATCAGGTTCCTAAACAAGCCATTTGACACTAATGAGATTCATTTTATTAAGGACTTCCTAAAAGTTTGAGTTCGAATCTTGATTTTACTTGATCTGTAGCAAAAATCCATGTGAAATGCATAAAACAATGATTTCACCTTTAATTAGGCTTTATTAAGGGGTTCAAATGATTTAAACATTCATGCTACTTTGACAGCAAATTAAGGACATCAGTTTACTGAAAAAGTTTGGAAAGTGTAGTGTAAGTTTTTAACTTGTCACATCTAAAGCACAAGAAGCTCTTTATCTATTTGTAGCTTCTACCTATGCAGACAAACAAAATTAATAATGTTACCTGGAGCTTCCAACGTGTTAAAACAACTAGAGAGTCTGTAAAAGCAGGAAAATCTTAGTTATGTTTGCAATATACAGTTTCACACACTGTATGGAATGAAAGGCTGGTCCTTTAATACACCCTTGTGAGATGACCCCAGCTTCCCCTTGCCATTTCTATGGTCTCCCTCTCATGCACACAGAAGGGAAGGGGCAAGGAGCATTGTTATAGCACACATCAACTATGTCTTGCATTTAGCTGCACTGTTGCACTGCGGTACTACTGTATGCTGCACTTAGTGTAAACTCAGTATATTAACTTCTTTCTGTAAGTCACCATTTCCTCAAATTAGTTTCCCTGGCTGCTCCAGGGGCAGCATAGCAGCCTGGTTTTCCTAACAATGAGTTTATGGTAAAGCCAGAATTCTGCTCAGATAATTTTAGCAGTTTTACGCAGAATGTGCAGCTGTATTTCTGTATGTAAGTGGTTTTCTGATTTTGTCTTAGTGTGTTTTATGTACACTTACAGGTGGCTTTCTAATATATTGTGCAACATGCTATCTTTAAAAAATCTTGAACATCTGGAGATAAAACTTTTGAATTAACAGTCACATTTTCATCATTTTTAGAGTCTGTCAGGCTTTAAGCTTCACTTTCTTGCCTTTCCAAGAATAAATCTGGTAATCTCTTCTGCATTTTATCAGGTCACTCCAACTTTCTGTGATACTTCTTGTGAATGGATTTCATTATCTAAGAACAAGTTTCCATGACACATTTAGTTGCTACAGCTGGCTTCCATGTGTTAACTTCTCATTCTGACAGCATCTCCCTGTGACACTAGAGATTAAAAGCTTGCCAGTTGTATTATATTGTTTTCTCTGTTTATGTTGAAAGGTTTTCCGTTTGGTCCTCACCTGTGGTATTACTGGTGCTAAACAAAGCATGCTCTGTTGGAGGAGGAATTCTTGTTCTAATGCATGCAGCAGTGCTCAAGCATCATTTCCTGTAGCTGAAGCAACAGTAACAATATTATTTCAGAAATGGTTGCATCATCTTTGTCATCTTGAGACCATCTCATACCCAAGTTAACAAAATTTATTTGTGCATCTAGAGAATCCAAATCAGGATTAAACTCACATTTGGACCCCCTCCATAGTCAGCTGGCATTGTACAGTTACTGAAATCAGCATTCTCCCCCAGATATGCTGGAAACACATCACCTTGATTCAGTGAGCCTGATCCTGTTCACTGTTTCACTAATGTAAAGCTGGAGTATTTCTTCTGATAATGACCGAGTGATACACATCTGTGGAGCTGATCAGAAAACTGGCCGGAACTAGAGCTGACCAAGCAACTCAGAACACAACTGACAATGCAGGGACAGTCCAGTGTCTGTGGGAGTCTACCGAAATGTTGCTGAATTCCTCTGCCATACTGGAAGTAACAAGACTGAGGAATTAGTTCCTCTTACTTTTTATGGAATTTCTACCAAAAATTGTCATTTCTTATTCATTACTGTAGTCCTGGGAGTGATTATATTTTCCCAGGTTTTGTTTACTTCATGAATAGATAGATAAAGTAAAAAGTAAACTAAGTGACACAGGACGTACTGAAATCCACCTGTGTTGGCAAGTTCTTACTGCTGATATAAATCAGAGGGCATTGCTTCTCTCTCTGATGGTACAAGTGTGACTCTTCTGGTCAGAAGGACATCTTCAGAAAGCCCAGTCTTTTTTATCTCTCAGGGACGACTAGCATGGATTGAACATTTCAAACTGCTGACTCTCAAGACCACACAGGCTTTGCTCATGAGGGAAAAAAAAAAAAAAAAGAAAAAGAGAAAAGGATTATTATAAGATTTATTTGCTGGTTAGAGCTTCTTAAGTCTTAAATATCACATTGACACTGTGTGTCTACCTGTGAGCATAATTTTGTTGCATTCATGAGACTCATGAAAGGTTCAGGGAATTTAATCACCTGGTATATCAGTGGTAGTGATAATGTGTATACTATAGATATACTTCTTTAACTGTGAGTGTTCAAATTTAGAGGTATGACCCACAGAACTGACAAAACCAAATCCATTCTTGCATTTCAACAAATAGTTACACGATAAAGAACATACCTCTCATTGAGGAGATAATTCAGAATACAAGAAGAAAGCTTTCCAACATGCAAACAATATCACTTCCAGAGTTCTCTGTTTAGATGTTCTTTTCTTTTTAATGATCATTTTGGCTGTGGATTTTTTTTTTTTAACTGCTAAATACCACAAATATACATTCTGTATGTTAAAAAGCATCGTATTTCTTTCCTGAAATTAGCCGCAATTTACAGCATGAAGAAAATAGGTGTAAATGCAAAGGGCCACAGGGAAGTGTCGGACCTCTAACAGGTATCTCAGCAAATGTTCTTACTAGGTTTGTTTGCTAATTGCTCAGTTGCTAAATCAAAATTAAAAAATACAAATATTTGAGTCTGAATTATCCAACTGAGGAATCAACACAGAAGTGACAAAGATGAAGTAAGGCTGACACAGGAAGAAAGAGTGGAGTGGTTATGGGTGCAGAAGAATTTGACGTGATTTAGAACCAGTGTTTTATATTTCTTCCAAAACAAGTGAAACTTTCGTGAGAGCAATCTAATTTCCTCATGAACTGTGGGAGTTTAGTTTCCTAACAGCAGAGAAAGGTGGCAAAACCTGTCTTTTGCATCACTCAAAATATAAATCCAAACCAAAATCACTTTCATTTTAAAAAACAGTTAAGGCTCCTAGAAAATGTACTTTACTGTCAGTATCACATCATTTACAAAGCTGCAGCATTTAACAGCAAGGAAATTAATATTTAAAGAGATCATAGATCATATCTTACCCACATAGTAAAGTGACAAAATGTAATTGATAATGCTTATCAATTATAAAAAAAAAAAATTAAAAAAAAGTATATTTAAGCCTTAACTCTGACTGGGAGCTTAACTTTTCTAGACATACTTTGGTAAGTATTCTAGTCTAGTCTAGTCTAGTCTAGTCTATCCTATTCTAATATATGTCAATTTATTCTATTAAAAAATGATCTGTAGATAAACAACAGAGAACTCAGATAAACCTAAGACTCAGATGATGCTTTGTGGCTATAGATGCATTAAATTCACTTGTTAGTTATCATCATTCTCCAGGCAATACATTTAAGCCAGCAACCACACAGGTGAGCACAACTGAACATACAGGAGACTTACGTAAAATACAGCATTCCCAGAACTTTCTGGGAGAAATGAGTTGTCTGAATTAGTGAGCAGCTAAACACACCCTGATGCCTCCACTTCCCTAATCAGTTACTTCCTACAGTCCTGGATAACATATGACTGAAGGCTCACCAATGCTGTAACTTCTGATTCAGAATTACCATTAATCACCACTGTAGGACTCTGCACTTTGAAAATGAACTACCAGTTAAGGAATAGTAGGCTATTATCTACCATGAAGATATGATACCTTAGTAAGAATCTCTCAGCCACCCTGTACTAGACACACATCATCATGGTTATTACCGTTCATGAAAACTTTCAGCTATGATATCCCTTGTTTTTCATGATTAACAGAGGTGAGCACAGAGAATAACATCCATGATTAGGACATACAGAATATATTTCTCAGTGAGAATGAAGGGGAGAAATGATGAGATGGACAAAGAGGGAAGAGAAAAACCTTCTCAGCAGCAGAAAGATGAGCAGACAAGGGAAGGCAGATAGACTGTAGAGATGTGAAAAAATAAAAATTAAAAATAAAAGAAAAGAAGAAAAAAAGGAAGGAGAGAATCTGGGAAATGAAAGAGCTCTCATCAATGGATTACTTTGTCCTTTGTGCCAAATCAAAGAACACCAAAGAGGCTGGGACAGAAACTGTCAGTGCACCTCTGCTCTTCAGCAGGCAGAGCACAGAGGCATCTGCAGAGATGTGCATTTTCTCTATCCATTTTAACAGAAACACCAGAATTGTCTCCTTAATGAATTGACACAGCAAAATGAGTTTCTGAGGTAAGAGATCAGAGTTATGCCCTTGGAAAAAAACCAAAAACCACTTTGCACTCACACTATCTTTCATTGTAACTGGGACATTCTTACTAGGTGTCTATATCTTCCCTCCATCTCCCTCCTTTCAGACCTAAAATCTGTCAGACATAGCTGAATCTTTTTCCGTTTTTGTTTAACACTAAAGCAATGAATGGGAACTTCCATTTTTGCACTCTTGGCATTGGTTGAACTGCAACAGAGAAGAACATATGCAGTTCCACCAGTGGTCACACTACCCTTCTGTTTGGTAAACCCTTTGACTTCTTCACTTTCAGAAGCCAGAAAGTTTGTGAATAGTATCTCAGGAGAAAAGGACCTTCCACACCTGTGACCTTGAACTCCCTAAAAAGAATTATTTTTTATTCAATCACAAACAAAAAGAGGTTGCATGTTCTAAAATACCCCTTCCCAACTTCTTCGTTGTCTGGAATAAAGAGTGTTCGAGAACATGCTATCCTTCTTAAATGATAGGTTGTTCTTTCAGCCTCCTTCCCCATTAATAAACTCACCATTTCAAAGTCATATAATCTGTTAAACACAGGCTGTAATAAAGCAGCTCCTTTTCATTCCAAGGCCTAACAAATTGTGCTAAACAAGTTCCATGAAAAGAAATTGCACGCATAATTCACAGGAGTTGTACTGGGAGCAAGGGAGAGCCCCAAGTTAAATGAATGCTCTAAAAATACTATTTCTACACATTATTCAGTGGAAAAGGCACTCAAGTTCTTTTACAGATTGAAGACACGACTTCTACTTTATCACACAACAAGAAGAGGTCAGAGAAGATTAAGCATAATCAACCTATCCTCATGAAGTTAGTTTCTTAGGCACGTACATGAATATCATGACAAGGTAAGTCTCATGGAAGCACGTGAACAAACATAAGGGAACAAGAACTGAGAAGACAATCCCATGCCTAAAGAAGGTATGGCACGTGGCTGTGAAGCAGCTGAATATCAGCTCTCTTAGTGAAGGGTCTGCAGTAGTCCCTGAGAGGATTTTGAGCACAAATAGAGTTAGCCTAACCAGACCTCAAGAAGTGAGGGTGGCCCATGATGGAAGATACGGAATTACATTTTTTCTTTGGATAAAGACATTTAGCTACTATTTTTTGATTATGTTTATAGTTTGAAAATCAGGTTGGATTCTCACTTGCCACTGGACCACTCATTTTAGCAAGAGTATCTCAGCCATTTCTTAACAACAACATATTGCCTAAGAAAAGAACAATGAAATGAACACTGAATTTTGCATTTGGTTTCTATGATGCTATACCAGGAAGGGAAAATCCTATAGCTACTTCAGTACAACTGAAGCAGTTTACAGAAGAGGGTAGCTATAGTAATTCTGATGTAAGGGATGACTGAGAAACAAGTTAACTGGAATGTTAACACAAATGAACTTGGGTGAAAAAACCCAACTTCTTCCACGTGGATGAATTCACTCAGGTGAGTCATATCAGACAAAAGATTTTCCCACCATCATACTGAAGGAGCCCAAGATAATTTCCATAGCTAAAATTTATGGCCAAACACTAGAAGTCTTTTAATGCCCACTTTCTGCGTGTATTGGAGAATCTATAATTTAAACTTTACAATGACAAGTTGGGAGAGGGAAAATGTGCAGTAGTTCTTCTGTAAAGAACTCAGGATTTAGTGTCACAGGATACTGGGTCAGGCACTGAAGCCATCGAAAAAAGATTCCTACTTCTACCACTGTGCCTTAGCAATTCATACTAGCTATGCTCTATAGGTTGCCAGTAAAGTTAGTACAGCTATTTGTACTGTCAACTATATTTCTGAAATAAAAACCAAACAAACAGGGAGAAAAGGAAAACTTAAAGATGTAAGTTACCATTATTTTAATGACACAGTTTACATTTCAGCCCAATCAAAGAGATGCACAAATGGAAATATGACAAACAAGCATGCTGGCACAGGTGTCAGTACAAGTCTCTTCTGTTAGTTTCACAATTAACACTAGCATCTTTCCAAATTATGCCTGCCAGTATGGCCACAACTGTAATGAGATGGGAACCAATCCTTCAAAAGACAATAAACACAATCACAGAAGGAAAGGTAAGAGAAAGCACAGGGTGAACAGAACAGAAAAATATGCAGTGCAGCCTTAACTATATAAACAAATTAAATCCATATGGTAACAGAATGAGGCAGTATCAGTCCAAATATCCGTGATCAGGAAAAGCCCAGACTCACGCTTATTCCAAGGTCCAGACTCAAATTCTATTTCTTCACTAGCAACAGACAGGAAATAAAGTACGCTGTCCTTTATTTCCTTACGTGAATCACTGAACTTCTGCCATTTAAACTGCTCAGGGAAAATCCAAGGCTTGGACTGGAGCACACCCTGGGCAGAGGACTGCTCTGCCAAATCCCTGTCCCAGTTTCTTTCTGTTCCTTTCTCCTGCCCCAGACTCTTTATCCCAGTTGAGTACTTCTACCCACCCTGTTTCTTGTCTTCTCTTACATTCAGGGCAGAAGGCTTTCTTCCTCTGCATTGCCAGAAGGCTCACTAAAGACTGCTGTCAATTATTGCGCTCAGTCCCACAGTGACCAACAAGAAGTGGAAACAGCAATTGCTGCAGAGAAGCCATGCTTTGCTGTGGACTGCACACAGTGTTAAGGGGTAGAGACCCTATGGTCTGCATACTAGGAACCATGAGAGGCATGCCCAGGGAGGGTGAGCAATCTCGAGGTATTGGCTGCTGAATGCAAAGTGTCTAATATACAGGTGAAATCTCTTACTCAGAATTTGGCTTTTTGTGAGAGCAGCAACGTACTCAGAAGAGGAATCACATCCTCTTTCAAAGTACAAGGAGGCAGGTATCTGGTAAGGAAAAAAGTGCTCATATGTGTAAAACCATGTTTCATTAAAAAGAAAAAATAAACAAACAAACAAACCCAAACAAAACAAAACAAAAAAACACAGAAAAAACAACATAACAAACCCAAAACCCAAACAAACAAACCAAAAACCAAACCAGAAAACAAACACCCAAACCCAACTTTATTCTTTTCAAAACCAGTTGAAGTTAAAATAAATAAAATCTGAGGCAAGCCCAAAGCATGGAAAAGCACAGATCAAAGAACTGTGTACCAGCAAGCTGGATTGTACAGTGGCTGGTGTCACATGACCTAGCTGCACAGTTAGGGTTCACACTAAGGAAATCTGAATACTCCTTTAGATTCCAAAACTAAGCACCTTTCTAAAGCAACCTCTAAATGTCTCCCTGACACAACCTCCATTCTTTGAAGATTTCTCTTCCCTGAGAAGTATTCTTTCGTCTACTATGGTCCAGACTTTTCCTTTCCAAAAGCTGATGAACATGTACACCTAGCTCCTTCTGAAAACTTCCTCTGTTCCAGAAGGTCTTTAGAGGCCAACATGTCTGCTAGCAGGACTTCTTCCTGGAGGACTTTGATTGTATGTGCCCTCTGTGGTTTCCTTCTTAATTATGAGCTTGGGGTGCTTAACACATCTCTGGAGCACTGATCTGTGAAACTCAGAGAAGTGATGGAAAGCTGAAATGAAGCACAGCAGAGTAGAGAGACTGCCAAAGCTAGTGAGCCAGAGGTATTTTCAGGCTGGGAAAGGACTAGAAAGAATAATTTCAGGACTAGGTAGGCAAATAGTGAGAAGAGAGGTAATTAGATCAAATAGGAGGAGAGCGAGCACAGAGTCTGAGGTCAGATCCTGGATCACAGTCATTTGGACCTAACAACAGAAAAGGGATTCAGGGATTAGCCATCAATACGTAAAGGACAAGACAGAAACATATGGCAACTTGCATTTTGAGCAGCCATCCAGATTTTTTTTTCTTTTTCTTCCATAGCAGAGGAAATAGATAAAAGGTACAGGGTTGTAACAGCAGTGATGAAATGGATCTATTTAGTGCCCTTGCTCAGGAAAGAAAATCTTACCACTGAGTGTGGTCTGTATAGACAAGGTATCTGGCTACCAACATAGTACAGAAGCAAGCTCAACTACCAACTACATGCAGTCCACATACAGCCGGTACGCTGAATAAAACTATACCACTGCTGACACTCTACTCAGTGGTCACCTGGTGCCCAGCATACTTCCTAGCCGAGTCAGAAAGAAACACCTTAAATTAGAACGTGGCATGGGTTAGGAATTCAGCAGTTCGTGACTTTGTTTGGGTTTTGTTTGTTTTGATTAGTTTATTCTTTTTTTATTATTATTTATTTTATTTTTTTTTTCCCAGGGGGAGGGGGTGGGAGTGCATCCTCCCCTAAGGATGTGGCTGTGATGAGGCACTCAGCAAAACTTTGTAGTTTGGGGTCCACACTGAAACAGGTTCAAACACTCTACATTACTTCCAGTGTGCTCCTACACTAGCTATGACTGCCATCTGCCTCAGTGGCCTCAGCAAAGGAGACTCTACAGTCACAGAAAAGATGTCCGTGGGTACTACACCCCTCCTTTTACAGAGGCTGTTTATAGGTGTAGCATAACTTTCACTTTCGTTAGGCTACAAGATTCAATGTAACATTAGGAAAAGATACGTGGGGACAATGATGTATCAAGTCTAGTGGCTTTGGTGCCAGAGTATAAAACACTCCGTCATATAAGCCAAGTACGTCACAGTTTTTTTTTTGCTTGCAGTTTGTGCCTTTTTTACCAGGAAAAAAACTCCCACCATCTATAGAAGGAAATAAAGCAGTCACAACAACAACAAAATTAACTGAAAAAAGCTCAAAAAGTAGATTTTTAATTTATTGTCTTCAAAAAAAAAAACCCAAAAAAACCCAACAAACCTGAAACTGCTCAAGGTTCAGATACAGGAAAAGAGCTGACTTGTGTAATTATCATTGAACCAATCAATAAGAAGGGCTAATTGCTAGAAGAGATTTAATGTCATATTCAATGAACGAGTATCCATGAATATTAGCTGCCAGACGTTCCCGTCTAGGCCTAACAATGGTCCTGCTGAATCCGATGAGAGTGTTGATTACAGTTTCAGGAGAAGATTGATCTGCTAAGCAGTAAGCTATCATCTGTGAAATCCCAAGGAAGGTGAGCCCCACTGAGGTCTTGAATCTACAAACAGAAGTAAACAATATGTAGTAATACACTGAGCAAATGACCATGCAAACTACAGGAAAACAAAACAAAAAACAAAACAAAACTCAACACTAACAGGGAAAAGCTAATAATTGGTAAAGAAATTTTTGGAGACATAAACAGGGAGGTAGAGAATAGATTTCTCCCTTTTCTCCCCTTTAGAAACAATCAGAGGATGTAGGAAGATGTTAGTCATTAATGTAATAGTGATGTTTAAGGGGGAAATTAATGAACTTAAGGCAGAAAACAGTTTAAAGTGGAACATGTGGTTTTGGCTGTCTGCATTTTACTACTAATTAGGAAAACAGGGGTTTTAAAGGTAGGAGCACAGGTCTTGGGGGAGGCAAAAAGGAACTCCATGTTACTGTATGACACAGTAAAGAAACCATTTAACTTCTCATACTTCACATCCCCATGAAAAAGAGAATTATAGCTGCCTGGCTTTGAAGGACACCCTAGGTTCCTCAGAGAAAATAAACCACAGTATTTACATTAGTACGTTACAACACTGCTTCCTGTGTTCAAATTTCCTCACAACCTGTAATGGATCCTCACAGTAGGTCTGTTGGACTGAATTTTACAGACGCTAACTCTAACTTTCAAATAAAAGGGGTTAGATCTATAGGTCGTCCAAAGCCATTGTGGGGGCTCCAAGGTTTAGTCTGGTAGGCAACAGCTTGGGCTTCGGTGGAGACGACTTTTCTCCCACGCAGGCACCTCTGTTTCAGTCGCACGTTTTTAGGGCTGGGCTACAAGTGCTCTGCTGCTGGAAGCACTTCCCTGCAAGGTGGCAGGGCGCATGACCATGCTGCACGGCGACAGCGATCCTGGAACACCGAAGAGGCCGTGCTCCTCGTCTGGACCACCACTCCTCTGCTGAAGCGGCTATCGCCTGCTTTTCATTCTGAACGCCGTCTGAATGTCATTCTGGCGACCACGGATTTCGGAGGCCAGCTCAACGTGAAGTGAAGCCGATCAATGTCTGTAATGTAATGGCCATTTGACCCCCTGGGATCGCCATGTGAGCCCGTGACC
>NW_009933792.1:0-1022 GCF_000696875.1 Nestor notabilis | reverse complement strand
GATGGCGTTGGGGGGTGGCACTGGGGGTTGCTGGGTGCCCCCTGTTCCATATCCAGTGTCCCCATCCCGTGTCCCAGTGTTCCTGCTGCTCTGTGGGTCCGAGGGGGGTTTGTCCCGTGGCCGTGTCCGTATCCCACTTCTCCATCCCACACCCTGTGTCCCGTGTCCCCATTCGGTCCTTGTCCATACCCATGTGTTATGTGTCTATATCACGTGCGTGTCCCTATCCCATCCCTATATCCTGTGTGCACACCAGCATTCCATATCCCATGTCCATGTTTATATCAACATGCTATGTCCATGTTCTGTATCCATGTCTCTATCCTATGTCCTATATGCTACATCCATGTTTACATCCATATTCTATATCCATGTTCCTATCCCCATATCCATATCCCCATATCCATACCCCATTCCAGCTGTGTTGGGCCACTGCTCAGACGTGCTGCACAGGGGATCTCCATGCCCTGTATTCCATATCCTATATCCCATGCCCATATTCTATATCCATATTCTGTATCCCATATGTTATGTCCATATTTCATGTCTATGTCTCATATCCCATATTGTATGTCCATATCCCATAATCCGTATCTTATGTCCATACCTCATAATCCATATTCCATGTCCATAATCTATATCCCACGTCCATATCCCATGTCCATGTCCCATGTCCCATGTCCATATCCCATATCCTATGTCCCGTATCCCGTGTCCCATGTTTATATCCCATATTCCCTGTCCCGTATCCCGTATCCCATGTCCCATGTCCGTATCCCATATTCCCTCTCCCGTATCCTATGTCCCATGTCTATATCCCATGTCCCGTGTCCCATGTCCATATCCCTTATTCCCTGTCCTGTATCCCATGTCCCATGTCTATATCCCATATCCCATGTCCCATATCCCGTGTCCCGTGTCCATATCCCATATTCCCTGTCCCGTGTCTATATCCCATATCCCATGTCCCATATTCCCTGTCCCATGTCCCCTGTGCCCACCTCCGCTCTCCGGTTCCAGCC
>NW_009933791.1:19777-23761 GCF_000696875.1 Nestor notabilis | reverse complement strand
GGATCGGTGTTGGGACCTGTGCTGTTCAACAGCTTTGCCGGTGACATATAATTGTGGTTCTTCTGGTGATTTTACTCAGTGATTCAGATTTCTAAGCAAGCAAGACCCACGTCATAAAATTGCAAAATAAAACACTTTAGTAATTCCCCAAATGGAAGCTCAATGTAGGAAAAAAAATTGTCTCAGCTTTCCCTGCATCATCTCTCAAGCATCATTTGTTTCTTCAACAGCATTCCAGTGAAACTGCAAGACTGAGAGACTTGGAAGTCAACTGCAGAAACGAAAACACAACACAAACCATGTTGCACAGCATAAAATTCACCACTACTTGATGAGAGTCAAAGATTGGTATTTATGGTAGAAAATACTTGACAGGTATTTCCTATGGAACTTACGAGTACCTGAAATGCCTGGTACAGACTGAAGCAGCCTAATGTTTTTCAAAAGCAAGTTACAGAACCTATGACTACTCGATACTATTTTTCTTAATATAAAAAGATTCTATAATAGAGAAGAGAGTTCTATTTACATGAGCTTTGCAACACATTCAAGACTGTCACTTCTGGTATGGTTGGTTTGGTTTTTTTAGTCTACAATATTTTACATGATTTCCTCTAATCAGATGTTCTAGCACAGTCTTGGTAGTGGAAGACAACTCTTCCTCTAATATCCAACTGACACTTATTTCTAGTAATTTCAAACCAGAGTTCATTATAAAACCTGTCAAGCACAGTAACTCAGTTCACGTGTATTTCAAAGGGCTTTCAGACATGCCAAGAGGTTTTAACATTCCATGCTCACTTAAACGTGCAAGATATGTGGATAAACAGCAAAAAGGGCTAGACCCTCAAAAGGAGAGTAATTTTCATTGTTAGTGCTTTCTAAGTTACATATATACCAGGCAATAACAATGTTAACTTGCAACATTAAAGCACATAAAAACTGATGAAACAAATTCAGATGCTAAGGTTAGATTCCAGCTTTATAAATTGTATAAACAAACTGCTTGATGGGCAAACCTGGGAAACTGTAAGCACTTCTTTGAATCTCACCAGTATTACATTTAAGAACATTTAATTTATAACACATCTAATTTTATTAGGCTTGCTTATCTGTTGATGCAGTGGCAGCAATCAAAAAAGCCACAGCTCAAGAACTGGCCAGTCTACACTATCAACTTCCAAAGATGCACCACTGCTACCTACAGAACTGATATGAACAAAATGTTTCCCATGAAAAACGTGGACCAATAATAGAGTACTTCATGTCAGTCAACAGCCACATCACTCAGACTTCTCCATCAACTTCACCTTTGCAGTAAAAAATATGCATGATACCTTTGCAGTTTCTGTGCACAAATTATATGAAATTACACCACAGAGATATAGGATAGTTTCATTGCATATTTGCACATGACAAACAAGAGAGAGGATTTTAACCTGTTTCACTGCAGAAGCATAAATTGCTTTCTAAGGTACACCCAAAGGCTGTTTTACATAAATATTCAGTTTAATATAACAAATTATTCCTGTTTCAGTCACTGCTGTAACTTTTAGTCACATCAGACTATAAGATATATTTCTAAAAGAGGTCATGTTAAACTACCCAGTGAGACAGACAATGGAGTTTAGATACACAATTCTTGCTGCCTCAAAATTAGAAGCAGAAATGCAAGACTTATATTTGTTATCACTAATCCAAGCTTCACTGCCAAATGTCCAAACTTGCAGCCAGTCCTCATCTGGCCCAGGGAGGTGATGTTTATGACCCTCCAGCTTTTCTGGTGCCAGGGCTCCCCTGGGCAGGAGCTGCAGCCCCCATCTGCAAGGTTAGCCCTGTATTCCCCTGCTGGCCCCAGAGCACTGGAGGTTCCCATGGCCACAGCTCTGCCAGCTCCACAGGACCTACATCATGTGCCAGTCATGCAGCGCTGCTCCCTGGCTCGCTCTGCTGCTTCTCTCCAGGCCCTGAGACCGTGGCAGCCCGTCTTCCAGCCCTGTTAGAAAGTGAGACAATTACTCAACTCCAGAGGATCAAAATCACCTTTTGCAAGTTTTATCAAGCTTGGTCAGCAGATGGCTAAAATCTCTCAACACACAGCAGCAGTGAGGCCAACAAAATCTCTGACATACAGCACTTCCACTGTTGTATTTACAGTAATCATTAGAAAAACCGCAGCCTAAATGATCCAGGCGAGTGAAATCAGTTGAAAAGATATATTGGATACACCACAATAGATTACTTCTGATAATACATTTTAGCTCTTTTAGGTCTAAAGAAATTAATGCCACTTAGAATAAGCATGATCAAAGCTTTAAGGAACTAAACGGGATGATTTTTAGAAAGAGTAACACTTAAATCTTACTTAAATTCTTGCCAATCTCTGTGAAAAACACATGCTGCATGCTCTACTAGCAGCAATCTTCCTTGATTAGTATCTAAATAGTGAGCTCCTTTAATCAGTTAAAAGTGATAGCACAGGTCAAGCAGAACCACTGCACAAGAAGCTTTCTTTAGTCCTAACAGATCTGAATTCCCACTGCAGTATATAAATGCTTTTTTCTCGGTTACACAAATAGTTAAAATACTTCCAAAGTTAATCAAGACTGAAAAAATTGTTGAAAACACTAAGTATAAAAATCTTTCTTACATGCCACAATTGCCTTAGTTTAAAATACACACTACCACTTGCACATCAGCATTGCTTAATTCCTGCTTTTTAGACCAAATGAAAAATAGACACAAGGTGGAATAAAGTTTCAGCTGAGGTGACTACAGATGTACTGCAGAGAAGGAATGACAACAGAAACAAATCAGAACAAGCTTTCAAGAAGCTTACTGCTGAAAATCACATCTAGATAGAAAAACCTAAGACTTTTGCCAAGGTCCTTTAAGCATATTTTTAAATAATATAATATTTAACTTCTGTTTATATTTTGCCATTTGTATCATCAGTAAAGCTCTGATGTAGTTTAACACGTTTCAAGCGCTTTGAGCAACTCCTCGTGGGGCAAAACCTGAATCTACTTTCGGTGAGGAGCACAGCAGAGGGCAGTGCTCTCTACACTAACTCATGAAAACAAAAAAAAAAACCAAACCCCCAAAACGCTCAGTTTCAAAAAGTAGCTCACAAAGAACCGACACTACAGCTCATTAACTGGTCTGACACCCACATTACCCCAAACCAGCACACAGATTTATTACCCTAGCATCCCACTATGGCTCACATTAATAGGCTACAACTATGCATACATTTGAATACCCAGCTCTGATCAAGTCTCTAGCACCAACAATCCCCGTCACCAGAAACATTTCATACTTAGGTATGAGTGGATAACAGGGATGTCTATGGGCTGCAATGAAAAGATTAGAGTGGAAAAAGAAAAAAAGAATTATCTTAATTTAGTAGTTATTCCAAATGGTTAGAAACCTTCCAGCATAACAAATGAAGAGTAAAGAAATTCCTAGAATTCCAAGGATTGTTAACAGATCTCACAGGGCAGCCAGAAGCATGATAACAAGACAGTCATTTCTTATCACCTATTCACAGACAGTTAAGACTTCAGATTTCATTGTCTTAAAAGTAAACATGCCTGTCCTTGTTTTAAACAGTGGTCATATTCACTATGAAATTCAAATACACTGCTGCTTTAGCTGTAAGATTCCCCCACCCTCTTCAAATTGTACCCTTTTTGGCTTGGGCTCTTGCATCCTGGTGTCATGTTAATCCCTGTATTTTTTAGCCTGTTATTTTTTATGTCAATGCTTGCCACTGCTTCCCTATGTAAAACATTATTAATAGTAAACATTCATGATTATTAATATGTAAATGACACTTTCACTTCAGAAAGGTGATTGAAGCAAAACTATATTAATAATCCCATATTAAACTGAAGATAAGGTGTTCTAAAATTGACATCTAAATTGACATTTAAATTCACACAAAATAGCATTAGCTTAGTCCTCCACAAGCTGTTAAGCCAT